>NC_069504.1:665380750-665393250 GCF_027579735.1 Bombina bombina | reverse complement strand
CAAAGGAGGCCCCTTGAACAATAAGGTGATGGTTTAACCACCAAGTCAGAGAGAGTTGAGTGTTGGGATTTAAGTATATCAGTTGTGATATCTGAGTATAATCCCTGCACCATTGGGGCAACATGCAATGCTTTAGAGGTCTCATATGAAAACAAGCAAAAAGAATTGCGTCCGATGCTGCAATCATGAGTCATTTGTCTAAACTCTTTGGTAAATTGATCCTCCAAACATGTCTTTGAAGAAACAACAAATATTGTTTTGTGTGAGATTCTCTAAATGAAAAGATTGAGTTAGTACCAATATATCGTCCAAATAAGGAAACACAGCAATACCCTGCTCTCTGATTACAGTATAGAAGGGCACCTAAAACTATTAAGAATATTCTTGGTGCTGTTGCAAGGCCAAACGGAAGAGCGACAAATTGGTAATGCTTGCTTAGAAAAGAGAATCTCAGAAAACGATAGTGATCTGTATTAATCAAATTGTGAAGGTAAGTTTCCTGTAAATCTATTGACGACATGAAGTGACCTTGCTGAACAAAAGGCAGAATAGTTCTTATAGTCACCATCTTGAAAATTCGGACTCTTACAAAATGATTTAAAGTTTTCAGATCCAAAATTGGTCTGAAAGAATTTTCCTTCTTTGGTACAAAGAATAAATTTGAATAAAAAAAACTATCTGTGTTCCTGCTGTGGAACCGGGATAATTACTCATGAATATTTTTAGATCTGAAACACATTTCAGAAAGACTTGAGCTTTTACTGGGTTTTTGTTACACTTATTTTGGAAATAGTCTGTCCAAACTCTTTGAAATAGTGTAACATATCTTAGCCTAATGTCACTATCCCTTTAAGACTGCCTTCCCTGATTCTGACACTAATGCTGGTTTTGGGCAGTATTTGCATTCAGCTTGCCTGCCTGATTAATCATTCATGCACCTGATTCCCTCAGCCTCTTTTTAAGCCTTCTCAGGTCTAATGTGCTTTGCATTAACTTTGAAGTTGTGTTCCTGAAAATAACTGAGGTCTGTGGCTGATCCTGCATGAATTCTACCAACTTATTCAAGTTTCAGCTTTCTCTATTTCCTCTGCTTAAAATCATCAAATCGCAAGTATCCAAATAATTCTATTTTGTTACCTGGACACTGCTACTTAACAAACTCTGAACTTTATTATAAATCAAGTATTCTTTTGGTTATCATCACTCTAATTATTACAACAGCATCTTACTCAGAACTTTATAACTATTCTCTGCTACAAGTTGTCATAGCTGAAATATCCTTCTACAAATATGTTAACATATTCAGAACTCTGCATCTATGTGTTCAGTTAAAAGCTTTCATGTGATTCTCCAATATATGCACAAACAGTAATTGATGCCTTAAAATTGCAACTTTACTATCACCTGTGCTGCTCTGCTTATTACTAACATACAGCGCTATATAATATTATGTACTGTAAACCTGCAACAAACCTTCGTTTGCATATATTTGCACAAACAGTAATTAATGCCTAAAACTTACAACTTGTCTATCACCTGTGCTGCTCTGCTTAATTCTGACATACAGCTCTATATAATATTATGTACTGTGAACCTGCAACAAACCTTAGTTTGCATCTAAGTGTCAATCTTCTACGAGTTTACTCTGAAGCCTGAACATTCCACATTGCTATATTTTTCTCTCATTGAATCCTGCAGCTACTCCTATTAACTAACTATAAGTCACAGTGAAGCCAGAATATATTGTATACAAATATTGCACTCTCCATTTATTCAACAATAACTTCTAGCAACTATGAATCACAGAATATCATCTATCCACGTCCAGGATACTCTTCCCCGGGTCAGGGGTCGGTGTCTTCAAATCCCTACCACTGCCCCGAGGGTCTGTGTCCTGAGCGCATGTACACCGGAACATGACAAATAGCTTTAGTCTGCTCCCTACCAGAAGACCTGGCTTGAGGGTCGCACCTTTATGTAGGTTTAGGGGCAGGATTTGGTTTCTTATAAGGCTTAGGTTTATTCCAATTCGGAGATGGTCTCCAATTAGAGCCAGAGGACTTAGAGGGAAGGAATGGTTTTCTGTTCTCTATTCTGACAAAAGGAACAAAAACAATTGGGAGCTTTAAATTTACTCTTAGATTTCTTGTCTTGAGGCAGAAAAACTCCCTTACCCCCAGTAACAGTGGAGATAATAGAATCCAATTGTGAACCAAAAATATTTTTACCTTGAAAAGAGAGAGATAATAATCTAGTTTTATACACCATGTCAGCATTCCAAGATTTAAGCCAGAAAGCTCTTCTAATTAGAATGGCTAACTAGACATGGATTTGACATTGATCTTCCTAACATCAAATATAGCATTACAAATAAAATGATTTGCATGTTGAAGTAAAACAATAATGTTAGATAATTCAGAATCTGAAGACAACTGCTGTGCTAAACTGTCCAACCGAAAAGTAGAAGCAGCAGCAACATCAGCCATAGATATAACAGGTCTAAGAATATATCCAGTATGCAAATATGGCCTTCTTAGATAAGATTCAAGCTTCCTATCTAATGGATCTTTGGCTACAGGTAAAGGATACAATTTCTTAAACCTAGAAGAAGGGTTAAGCGGTACCAGGCTTAGACCATTCTTTAGCAATCACATTAGAGATAGCGTCAGGAATAAGAAATACTTCTGGAGTAATAACAGTAGTCTTAAATACAGAATTTAGACAATTACTAGCTTTATAATCAGGAGATTTAGACTCCTCTATACCCAAAGTAAACAAAAACTTCCTTTAAGAGAGAACAAATATATTCTAACTTAAATAAAAAAGATTTATATCAGTCTCTGATGTGGCATCCTCTGAATCAGAGGAGACCCCATCAGTAGAGGATACATCAGTATGCTAAAGTATGCTAATGTTGCAAAAACCTTTTTACATTTTTTTGAAGGCAAAATAAAAGTCATTGCCTTCTTTATAGCTACAGCAATAAAATCTTAAATTTCTGCAGTAATGCTATGTACATTAGACTGAAATGGAATAACAGTGGGTGTATTTGTACTCATAGATATATTTAACAATTTGTCAAAACAAGAGCCACATAATTGAGCTGAATAATTTAGGTCAGCTTTATTACAACAAACATACGGCTAGATTTCGAGTTTTGCGGTAAGAGTGAAAAACAGCGTTAAGGCTCTTTTTCACTACCGCTGGTATTACGAGTCTTGCAGGTTTAGCTGCATCGCACACTTTTTTGGCCGTAACGCAACTACTGCATTTTCAAAACGTCCTTTAACAATGGGACTTCCTTTGCGCCGGTATTACGAGTTTGCCTGGGAGGCCAAAAAGTGAGCGGTACAGCCAATACCGTCAAGATCCATACTGTAAACAGAAAGTCAGTAGTTATGGGTTTTATGCTACAACGCCATAACATAAAACTCATAACTAAAGTGCTAAAAAGTACAATAACACCCATAAACTACCTATTAACCCCTAAACCGAGGCCCTCCCACATCGCAAACACTAAAATAAATTAATTAAACCCTAATCTGCCGCTCCCGACAACGCCGCCACTAGAATAAACATATTAACCCCTAAACCGCCGCACTCCCGCATCGCAAACACTAGTTAAATATTATTAACCCCTAATCTGCTGTCCCTAACATCGCCACAACCTACATTACTGTTATTAACCCCTAATCTGCTGCCCCCAAAATCGCTGCCACTATACTAAAGTTATTAACCCCTAAACCTAACCCTAAGTCTAACCCTAACACCCACTAACTTTAATGTAATTAAAATAAATCTAAATAAAACCTATTATTAATAACTAAATAAATACATTTAAAACTAAATACTTACCTGTAAAATAAACCCTAAGCTAGCTACAATATAACTAATAGTTACATTGTAGCTAGCTTAGGTTTTATTTTTATTTCACAGGCAAGTTTGTATTTATTTTAACTAGGTAGACTAGTTAGTAAATAGTTATTAACTATTTACTAACTACCTAGTTAAAATAAATACAAATTTACCTGTAAAATAAAACCTAACCTGTCTTACACTAACACCTAACCTTACACTAAAATTAAATAAATTACATTAATTAAATACAATTAACTAAATTACAAAAAACAAACACTAAATTACACAAAATAAAAAAGAAACAATCAAATATTTAAACTAATTACACCTAATCTAATAGCCCTATCAAAATAAAAAAGCCCCTTCAAAATAAAAAAAAACCCCTAGCCTAAACTAAACTGCCAATAGCCCTTAAAAGGGCCTTTTGCGGGGCATTGCCCCAAAGAAATCAGCTCTTTTACCTGTAAAAAAATATACAAACAACGCCCCCAACAGTAAAACCCACCACCCACACAACCAACCCCACCAAATAAAAACCTATATAAAAAACCTAAGCTCCCCATTGCCCTGAAAAAGGCATTTGAATGGGCATTGCCCTTAAAAGGGCATGTATCTCTTTTTCCGCCCAATCCCTAATCTAAAAATAAAACCCACCCAATAAACCCTTAATAAAACCTAACACTAACCCCTGAAGATCCACTTACAGTTTTTGAAGACCCGACATCCATCCTCAACGAAGCAGCAGAAGTCTTCATTAAAGCGGCAAGAAGTCTTCAACGAAGCCGTGAGAAGTCTTCATCCAAGCGGGCTGAAGTCTTCATCCAAGCCGGCAGAAGTCTTTATCCAGACTAGGGGTTAATAAGTGTAATGTAGGTGTCGGCGATGTTGGGGGCAGCAGATTAGGGGTGTTTAGACTCTGGGTTTATATTAGGGTGTTAGGTGTAAACATACATTTTCTTTCCTCATAGAAATCAATGGGGCAGTGTTACAGAGCTTTACACTCCTTTATTGCAGGTGTTAAGCTTTTATTCAGCCGGCTCTCCCCATTGATGTCTATGGGGAAACCGTGCGCAAGCACATAAAACCAGCTCAAAGCAGCGCTGGTATTGGAGTGCGGTATGGAGCTCAATTTTGCTCAACGCCCACATATTGCCTGCTAACGCCTGGTTTTTGTAAACCTGTAATAGCAGCGCTATAGGGAGGTGAGCGGTGGCAATAACTTGCAAGTTAGCACTGAGCTGCTCTTACCGCAAAACTAGTAATCTAGCCGATACTTAGCTTTGGTAAATACGTGTTTAGGCAGCTCAAATTATATGGTAACATCAGAGGCAGGTACAGTTTGAGACATAATTGCAAAAAAACTAAATTTAAAAAAAAAAAATAATTCTGCAAATTTATACCGATGCTTCTAATATGATATATATATATATTTATATAACAGGCTTGAGAGAATGGGAAACAGCAAAAATTTATAAAAAAAAGAAAACTGATTCATAAAATGCTGCATGAAAGCTCTCTAAATGTTTTCTGAGAACACTGAATGAGCTGTGGTGGAGCTTATAACAGCAATTTTTGGCGGGAAAATTTATTTATTTTTGGTGGAAATTTTTGGTGCAAAAAAAATGGCACAAATTGATGACACGTCACCCTATGACACAATCAGCATCATCACATGCGCGACATGCAAAGCTGTAGTGGATTTCTAATACACCTAATGTACCTAAATAAAGCCTAATGGATACTTCTATTATAGCTGCATAAAATGTGATTATCAACATTCCATGAGACTAACATAATACTTAGCATCCTAATTTACAAATAAATTACTAACTCCAAAAAAAACTGTATGTTTCACAGACTCTACCAACCTTGACAAATATTTAGCCACAAATAAAGTCGCTAAAAAAGAGCACTGACTTACTGACTCAAGGCATGTATACAAACAATATATAACAACTTTACTTAAAAAGTGCACAATCCATAGCTGAGAGTGTCTTATATAATAAAAGTATATACTTACCAAATAAAACACCTATCCACATACAGCAGACAGCCAAACCAGTACTGAAACATATCAGCAGAGGTAATGGTACAAGAGTATATTGTATGATCTATAAAGTGAGGTAGCAGATTAATCCCTGTGACTGATTTACAGAGAGCCTTATTAATAGATTTCCCATAGGCGAAAACATGGTATTATCAGGCAATACTCCCTTCACATCCCTCAGACAAACACTGCACTTAGAGAGGAACTGGGCTTCAATATGCTTAGAAGCGCCTTTCACTGAAGAAATCAAGCACACCATGCTTCACCACCTCCTAAGGAGGCAAAGTTTTTAAAACTGAGGTATGAGTGAGGCGGGAGGTGTATTTATAGGCATTTGAGGTTTGGGAAACTTTGTCCCCTCCTGGAAGGATTGTATATCCCATACATCACTAGCTCATGGACACTTGCCATCTATATGAAATATATATATATATATATATATATATTCATGATTATATATAGGTATATATATATAACAATATGCACATATATATATATATATATATATATATATATATATATATATATATATATATATATATATATATATATATATATATATATATATATATATAGGAATATCTATTTATAAATAGATACAACATATTCTGCAATGTGTAGAACATTCAATGTTGAAATATTTACACTAAATACACACTATATTATTATTATTATTATCGGTTATTTGTAGAGCGCCAACAGATTCCGCAGCGCTAAAAACTTTATAAATATTAATATTGCATTAATATGTTTTTTCTTGTTTTTATTTACTTAAAGGGACAGGCTAATGCAGAATTAGTATTGTTTAAAAAGTTATATAATCCCTTTATTACCCATTCTCCAGTTTGGCATAACCAACACGGTTATATTAATATACCATTTTATCTCTGTGATTACCTTGTATCTAAGCCTCTACAGACTGCCTCCTTATTTCAGTTCTTTTGAAAGACTTGAATTTTAGCCAATCAGTGCCTGCTCATAAGTAACTCCACTGGTGTGAACACAATGTTATCTACATGGCCCAAATAAACTAACGCCCTCTAGCAGTGAAAAACTGTCAAATGCATCCAGATAAGAGGCAGCTTTTAAGGGCTGAGAAATTAGCATATGTGCCTACCTAGGTTTAGCTTTCAACTAAGAATACCTAGAGGAAGCAAAATTGATGATAAAAGTATATTGGAAAGATTTTAAAATGACATGCCCTACCTGAATCATGAAAGTTTAATTTTGACTAGATTGTCCCTTTAACTGCAAAGGGCTCCAATGCATATATATATATCCTATATAATAAAAGGCCAAGTATGTTTGCCCGATGTATTCATACACAGTAGAGACTGCGCGAGGACAAACATACCTGACCTTTAGGACCTGACAGAAGAGCAGAGAGGGTGTGCGGAAGCAGGCGTTGCAGGGGATGTGGCTGTGTGGAGCGACCGTGACGAGGGGACGTGGCCGACGGGAGTGCCCTGATGGGATGTGGCCAGGCGAGAATAGGTCAGGTGGGCATAACCAGGGCATGGTTGAGCAGAGCGGCTGTGGCAAGGGGGCATGGTAGTCGGGAGTGCCATGATGGGGCGTGGCTGGACGGGAATGGGTCGGGTGGGCGTGGTCGGTCAGGAGTGGGTGGGGCCTGAAAGAGCGTAAAAGAGAGGGAGAGTGTGCAAAAGAGGGGAGAGAGAGAGAGCAAAAGAGAGAGGAGAGAGCACAAGACAGGGGGAGAGAGAGATAAAAAAAGGGAAGATAGAGGGGGGAGGAAAGCAAAGAGGGGGAGAGAGAGAGGAAAAGAGGGAAGAGAGAGCAAAAGAGAGGGGAGAGAGAGAAAAAGAGGGGGGAGAGAGAACAAAGGGGGGGAGAGACCAAAAGAGAGGGGAGAGAGAGCAAAAGAGAGGGAGGAGAGCAAAAGAGAGGGGGAGAGCAAAAGAGAGGGGAGAGAAAGAGAGCAAAAGAGAGGGGTGAGAGAGCAAAAGAGAGGGGAGAGAGAGCAAACAAGAGGGGGAGAGAGAGCAAACTAGAGGGGGAAAGAGAGCAAAAGAGAGGGGGCAAGGGAGATAGAGGGGGGAGAGAAAGAGAACAAAAGTGAGGGGGGAGAGCAAAAACAGGGAGGAGAGAGTGCAAAAGGGGGAGAGCAAAAGTGGGGGAGAGAGAGAGCAAAAGAGGGGAGAGAGAGAGAGCAAAAGAGAGGGGAGAGAGCAAAAGAGAGGAGAGAGAGAACAAAAGAGGGGGGGAAGCAAAAGGGAGGGGAGAGAGAAAAAAACATAATTTATGTAAGAACTTACCTGATAAATTCATTTCTTTCATATTAGCAAGAGTCCATGAGCTAGTGACGTATGGGATATACATTCCTACCAGGAGGGGCAAAGTTTCCCAAACCTCAAAATGCCTACAAATACACCCCTCACCACACCCACAATTCAGTTTAACGAATAGCCAAGAAGTGGGGTGATAAAAAAGTGTGAAAGCATATAAAATAAGGAATTGGAATAATTGTGCTTTATACAAAAATCATAACCACCCCAAAAAAAGGGTGGGCCTCATGGACTCTTGCTAATATGAAAGAAATGAATTTATCAGGTAAGTTCTTACATAAATTATGTTTTCTTTCATGTAATTAGCAAGAGTCCATGAGCTAGTGACGTATGGGATAATGATTACCCAAGATGTGGATCTTTCCACGCAAGAGTCACTAGAGAGGGAGGGATAAAATAAAGACAGCCAATTCCTGCTGAAAATAATCCACAACCAAAATAAAGTTTAATGAAAAACATAAGCAGAAGATTCAAACTGAAACCGCTGCCTGAAGTACTTTTCTACCAAAAACTGCTTCAGAAGAAGAAAATACATCAAAATGGTAGAATTTAGTAAAAGTATGCAAAGAGGACCAAGTTGCTGCTTTGCAAATCTGATCAATCGAAGCTTCATTCCTAAACGCCCAGGAAGTAGAAACTGACCTAGTAGAATGAGCTGTAATCCTTTGAGGCGGAGATTTACCCGACTCAACATAGGCAAGATGAATTAAAGATTTCAACCAAGATGCCAAAGAAATGGCAGAAGCTTTCTGGCCTTTTCTAGAACCAGAAAAGATAACAAATAAACTAGAAGTCTTTCGGAAAAACTTAGTAGCTTCAACATAATATTTCAAAGCTCTAACAACATCCAAAGAATGCAATGATTTCTCCTTAGAATTCTTAGGATTAGGACATAATGAAGGAACCACAATTTCCCTACTAATGTTGTTAGAATTCACAACTTTAGGTAAAAATTCAAAAGAAGTTCGCAACACTGCCTTATCCTGATGAAAAATCAGAAAAGGAGACTCACAAGAAAGAGCAGATAATTCAGAAACTCTTCTGGCAGAAGAGATTGCCAAAAGGAACAAAACTTTCCAAGAAAGTAATTTAATGTCCAATGAATGCATAGGTTCAAACGGAGGAGCTTGAAGAGCCCCCAGAACCAAATTCAAACTCCAAGGAGGAGAAATTGACTTAATGACAGGTTTTATACGAACCAAAGCTTGTACAAAACAAAGAATATCAGGAAGATTAGCAATCTTTCTGTGAAAAAGAACAGAAAGAGCAGAGATTTGTCCTTTCAAAGAACTTGCGGATAAACCTTTATCTAAACCATCCTGAAGAAACTGTAAAATTCTCGGAATTCTAAAAGAATGCCAAGAAAAATGATGAGAAAGACACCAAGAAATATAAGTCTTCCAGACTCTATAATATATCTCTCTGGATACAGATTTACGAGCCTGTAACATAGTATTAATCACAGAGTCAGAGAAACCTCTTTGACCAAGAATCAAGCGTTCAATCTCCATACCTTTAAATTTAAGGATTTGAGATCCTGATGGAAAAAAGGACCTTGCGACAGAAGGTCTGGTCGTAGCGGAAGAGTCCACGGATGGCAAGAGGCCATCCGGACAAGATCCGCATACCAAAACCTGTGAGGCCATGCCGGAGCTACCAGCAGAACAAACGAGCATTCCTTCAGAATCTTGGAGATTACTCTTGGAAGAAGAACTAGAGGCGGAAAGATATAAGCAGGATGATACTTCCAAGGAAGTGATAATGCATCCACTGCTTCCGCCTGAGGATCCCGGGATCTGGACAGATACCTGGGAAGTTTCTTGTTTAGATGTGACGCCATCAGATCTATTTCTGGAAGCTCCCACATTTGAACAATCTGAAGAAATACCTCTGGGTGAAGAGACCATTCGCCCGGATGCAACGTTTGGCAACTGAGATAATCCACTTCCCAATTGTCTATACCTGGGATATGAACCGCAGAGATTAGACAGGAGCTGGATTCTGCACAAAACAGAATTCGAGATACTTCTTTCATAGCCAGAGGACTGTGAGTCCCTCCTTGATGATTGATGTATGCCACAGTAGTGACATTGTCTGTCTGAAAACAAATGAACGATTCTCTCTTCAGAAGAGGCCAAGACTGAAGAGCTCTGAAAATTGCACGGAGTTCCAAAATATTGATCGGTAATCTCACCTCCTGAGATTCCCAAACTCCTTGTGCCGTCAGAGATCCCCACACAGCTCCCCAACCTGTGAGACTTGCATCTGTTGAAATTACAGTCCAGGTCGGAAGCACAAAAGAAGCCCCCTGAATTAAACGATGGTGATCTGTCCACCACGTTAGAGAGTGTCGTACAATCGGTTTTAAAGATATTAATTGAGATATCTTTGTGTAATCCTTGCACCATTGATTCAGCATACAGAGCTGAAGAGGTCGCATGTGAAAACGAGCAAAGGGGATCGCGTCCGATGCAGCAGTCATAAGACCTAGAATTTCCATGCATAAGGCTACCGAAGGGAATGATTGTGACTGAAGGTTTCGACAAGCTGAAATCAATTTTAGACGTCTCTTGTCTGTTAAAGACAGAGTCATGGACACTGAATCTATCTGGAAACCCAGAAAGGTTACCCTTGTCTGAGGAATCAATGAACTTTTTGGTGAATTGATCCTCCAACCATGATCTTGAAGAAACAACACAAGTCGATTTGTATGAGATTCTGCTAAATGTAAAGACTGAGCAAGTACCAAGATATCGTCCAAATAAGGAAATACCACAATACCCTGTTCTCTGATTACAGACAGAAGGGCACCGAGAACCTTTGTAAAAATTCTTGGAGCTGTAGCTAGGCCAAACGGCAGAGCCACAAACTGGTAATGCTTGTCCAGAAAAGAGAATCTCAGGAACTGATAATGATCTGGATGAATCGGAATATGCAGATATGCATCCTGTAAATCTATTGTGGACATAAAATGCCCTTGCTGAACAAAAGGCAAGATTGTCCTTACAGTTACCATTTTGAACGTTGGTATCCTTACATAACGATTCAATATTTTTAGATCCAGAACTGGTCTGAAGGAATTCTCCTTCTTTGGTACAATGAAGAGATTTGAATAAAACCCCATCCCCTGTTCCAGAACTGGAACTGGCATAATTACTCCAGCCAACTCTAGATCTGAAACACAATTCAGAAATGCTTGAGCTTTCACTGGATTTACTGGGACACAGGAAAGAAAAAATCTCTTTGCAGGAGGTCTCATCTTGAAACCAATTCTGTACCCTTCTGAAACAATGTTCTGAATCCAAAGATTGTGAACAGAATTCATCCAAATTTCTTTGAAAAAACGTAACCTGCCCCCTACCAGCTGAGCTGGAATGAGGGCCGCACCTTCATGTGGACTTAGAAGCAGGCTTTGCCTTTCTAGAAGGCTTGGATTTATTCCAGACTGGAGATGGTTTCCAAACTGAAACTGCTCCTGAGGATGAAGGATCAGGCTTTTGTTCTTTGTTGAAACGAAAGGAACGAAAACGATTATTAGCCCTGTTTTTACCCTTAGATTTTTTATCCTGTGGTAAAAAAGTTCCTTTCCCACCAGTAACAGTTGAGATAATGGAATCCAACTGAGAACCAAATAATTTGTTACCCTGGAAAGAAATGGAAAGTAGAGTTGATTTAGAAGCCATATCAGCATTCCAAGTTTTAAGCCATAAAGCTCTTCTAGCTAAAATAGCTAGAGACATAAACCTGACATCAACTCTGATAATATCAAAAATGGCATCACAGATAAAATTATTAGCATGCTGAAGAAGAATAATAATATTATGAGAATCATGATCTGTTACTTGTTGTGCTAAAGTCTCCAA
The DNA here is from genome assembly GCF_027579735.1 of Bombina bombina. Lineage (NCBI taxonomy): Eukaryota > Metazoa > Chordata > Amphibia > Anura > Bombinatoridae > Bombina > Bombina bombina. Next base: position 665,381,176 of record NC_069504.1, on the reverse strand, counting down.
CCAAAAAGTTGAAGCTGCAGCAACATCAGCCAAAGATATAGCAGGTCTAAGAAGATTACCTGAACACAGATAAGCTTTTCTTAGAAAAGATTCAATTTTCCTATCTAAAGGATCTTTAAATGAAGTACCATCTGACGTAGGAATAGTAGTACGTTTAGCAAGGGTAGAAATAGCCCCATCGACTTTAGGAATTTTGTCCCAAAATTCTAATCTGTCAGACGGCACAGGATATAATTGCTTAAAACGTTTAGAAGGAGTAAATGAATTACCCAATTTATCCCATTCTCTGGAAATTACTTTAGAAATAGCATTAGGAACAGGAAAAACGTCTGGAATAACCACAGGAGATTTAAATACCTTATCTAAACGTTTAGAATTAGTATCAAGAGGACCAGAATCCTCTATTTCTAAAGCAATTAGTACTTC
>NC_069504.1:664585750-664710750 GCF_027579735.1 Bombina bombina | reverse complement strand
ATTTTATTTTCTTCAGATGGAAAGAGTCCACCGCTGCATTCATTACTTTTGGGAAATAGGAACCTGGCCACCAGAAGAAGGCAAAGACAACCCAGCCAAAGGCTTAAATAACCCTCACACTCCCCTCATCCCCAGTCATTCTGCCAAGGAACAGTAGAAGAAATATCAGGGTGATAAGGTGCCAGAATAATAAAAATACAGACACTACACATAAAAAATACGGTGGGGAGCTGTGGACTCTTTCCATCTGAAGAAAGTAAAATTATCAGGTAAGCATAATTTCAGTTTTTCTTCATAAATGGAAATAGTCCACAGCTGCATTCATTACTTTTGGAAAAACAATACCCAAGCTATAGAGGACACAATGCCAAGACGGCAGGGTACAAGAGGCGGCATTCTGAAGGTACCAGGCCTGAAAACCACTACCTAACAAAAAGAAAATTTATGCTTACCTGATAAATTTATTTCTTTTTGGATACGATGAGTCCACGGATTTCATCCTTACTTGTGGGATATCGCCTCCTAGCCAGCAGGATGAGGCAAAGAGCACCACAGCAGAGCTGTATAAATAGCTCTTCCCTTCCCTCCCACTCCAGTCATTCGACCAAAGTTAGGAAGAGAAAGGAAAAGCCAAAGTGCAGAGGTGTCTGAAGTTTACAAAAAATAACAACCTGTCTTAAAAGGACATGGCGGGCCGTGGCCTCATCGTATCCAAAAATAAATAAATTTATCAGGTAAGCATGAATTTTCTTTTCTTTAAGATACGATGAGTCCACAGATTTCATCCTTACTTGTGGGATACAATACAAAAGCTATAGTACACAAATGAAAAGGGAGGGACAAGACAGGGAACCTAAACGGAAGGCACCGCTGCTTGAAGAACCTATCTCCCAAAATCAGCCTCCGCCGAAGCAAAAGTACCAAATTTGTAAAATTTATAAAAAACGTGAAGAGAAGACCAAGTTGCTGCCTTGCAAACTGTCCAACAGAAGCATCATATTTGAATGCCCAAGAGAAAGCCACAGTCCTAGTGAAATTAACCGTAAATTGATTAGGAGACTGCTGTCCAACAGTCTCATAAGCAAAATGGATGATACTCTTCAGCCAAAAAGAAAGAGAGGTAGCCGTAGCCTTCTTTCCCCTACGTTTCCCTGAAAAAATAACAAACAAAGAAGACGATTGTTGAAAATCCTTAGTCGCCTGTAAGTAAAACTTTAAAGCACGGACTACGTCTAAATTATGTAACAGACGTTCCCTTTTAGAAGGAGGATTAGGACCCAAGGAAAGAACAACAATCTCCTGATTAATATTCTTGTTTGAAACAACTTTAGGAAGAAAACCAGGTTTTGTACGTAACACTACCTTATCTGAATGAAAAATAAGATAAGGTGAATCAAATTGTAATGCCGAAAGCTCAGATACTCTTCGAGCAGAAAAAATAGTAACCAGAAATAAAACTTTCCAAGAGAATAACTAATATCTATGGAATGCACAGGTTCAAATGGAACCCCTTGAAAAACTCTCAAGAACTAAATTTAAACTCCAAGGAGGAGCAATTGGTCTAAATACAGGCCTGATTCTAGTCAGAGCCTGACAAAAAGATTGTACATCTGGAACATCAGCCAGACGCTTGAGTAACAAAATAGATAAAGCAGAAAACTGTCCCTTTAAGGAACTTGCTGACAACCCCTTCTCCAATCCCTCTTGGAGAAAAAAAAAATCCTGGGAATCCTAACCCTACTTAATGAGTAGCCCTTGGATTCACACCAATAAAGATATTTACACCATATCTTATGGTGAATTTACCTAGTAACAGGCTTACGTGCCTGAATTAAAGTATCTATGACCGAATCAGAAAAACCTCGCTTAGATAAAATTAAGCGTTCAATCTCCAAGCAGTCAGCTGCAGAAACACTAGATTTGGATGAAGGAAGGGACCCTGAATGAGAAGGTCCTTCCTCAATGGAAATTTCCACGGTGACCAAGATGAAATGTCCACCAGATCGGCATACTAAATCCTGCGAGGCCACATCGGGGCAATGAAGATCACTGATGCCCTCTCCTGTTTGATTCGAGCAATCACCCTGGGAAGGAGCGCAAGCGAAAGAAAAACATATGCTAGTCTGAAAACCCAAGGAACTGCCGAAGCATCTATCAGCTCGGCCTGGGGACCCCTAGACCTGGACCCGAATCTTGGAAGCTTGGCATTCTGACAAGATGCCATAAAGTCCAACTCCAGCCGACCCCATCTGATAATCAGGCTTGAAAATATTTCCGGAGCTCTTACTCTCCCGGATGAAAAGTCTGCCTGCTCAGAAAATCTGCCTCCCAATTTTTCACCCCTGGGATGTAGATCGCCGACAGATGGCAAGAGTGAGCCTCTGTCAGGGTTTTTTCCCTGTTGTTTGCCATGTGCTGCTGGCAGACATTTTACTCACCTCTCTTCCTGACTATGGTGCATTGTGGGGGATGCTGCTCATTTCCTACACTTCCTTTTATGGCCAGACTGGTGTGCATCATCCATGTGAGACAGGATGCAGTCTCAGAATTGTGATGTCATCACTTATTATTTAAAGGGCCTCTGTTCAGTATGCTTTGCCTTTGCGTTGTCTCAGACCTGTTTGTGAGAGTTCCTGTGTATTACCTGGCTGCCTGACGTTCTTCCTGGTTCCTGATCCCTGGCCTGTTCCTGACTCTGCTGTTTTCCTTGTTCCTGATTCCGGCTTGTCTGACTATTCACTTTGGCTCCTGACTCGGCTCGTCTGACTACCAGCTCTGGTTTTGACTCCTGGCTTGTTATTAGACTTGTGGACTTTTTATTATTTTTTGCTATTAATAAAGGTGTGATTATTTTTGCACTTCTCGTCTCAGTCTGATTCCTGGCACCCTGACAGCCTCCACCCACTGAATTATTTCGGCTCCCTTGATCAATGCAAAGGAACTCCTGGTTCCTCCCTGATGACTGATGTAAAACCACTATCGGTATGATATCCTACTAGAATCTGAAGAATCAGGCCGAGGCCAACTGAGACCAGGCCTGAAGCGCATTGAATATCGCCCTCAATTCTAGAAAATTTTAAAAAGGAAGGAGAGACTCTGGTTGAGTCCATACTCCCTGAACCCTTAAGGAGCTCCAGACTGCTTCCAATCGTAACAGGCTGGCATCCGTTGTCACAAACAACCAAGCGGGTCTGAGAAAGCATATCCCCTGGAATAGATGAACCAGCGACAACCACCATAGAAGACAATCTCTTGTCTCCTGATCTAGGGTTATTCGAGGAGACAATCTGTATAAACTCCATTCCATTGCCTGAGCATGCTTAGCTGTAGCTGCCTGAGATGAAAACGTGCAAACGGCACAATATCAATTGCTGCCACCATCAATCCAAGTACCTCCATGCACAGAGCCACTGACGGCCGAGAATTGGACTGAAGAGCTCGACATGTAACCAGAATTTTTAATTTCCTGACCTCCGTCAGAAAAATCTTCATTGACATAGAGTTGATTAGGGTTCCCAGAAAGGATACAAAGCAGCCAAATCTTTGCACTCAAATGGGTAGGTAAAGGGAAAGTGCCAAAAAACGTACCGCCAATCCTTTTGCTTTGAATAAAAGCTACTTTATTAGAAAAAAACACTAAAAGGCATACACGCCAGCAGAGTAAGACAGGAACGGAACTATTGCTCTAGTTACAGCTCCCGTGGGGAGCGCTGAAGAGGAGACACAGAGCGGTGCTACAGGGCAGTGGAGACGCAACGCGCCACATAGTGGAGAGTGAAACCGCACAAATACTGAGCGCTTACCAATGGACTTGGAATTCCCAGAAAGGATACCCTTGTCTGAGGAATTAACAAACTCCTTCCCAGATTTACCTTCCACCCATGAGTTCTCAGGAAGGCTAGTACAATCTCAGTATAATACCTCACTAAATGATAAGATGACGCCTGGATCAGAATATCGTCCAGACAAGGCGTCACCGCAGTACCCCGCAGTCTAGAACCGCCAGTAGAGACCCCAGAACCTTTGTAAAAATTCTGGGCGTCGTGACCAGACCGACAGGGAGAGCTACAAACTGAAAATGTTTGTCCAGAAAGACAAACCTCAGAAACTGGTGATGATCTCTGTGGATAGGAACATGAAAATATGCATCCGTTAGATCCACTGTAGTCATGAATTTACCCTCCTAGATCAATGGAACGAATAGTTTCCATCTTGAAGACGGAACTCTAAATAACTTGTTTTAGACTCTTGAGGTCCAAGCCAAGTCTGAAGGTCCCCTCGTTATTGGGAACTACAAACAGATCTGAATAACAACCCTGTTCCTGTATCGGAACGGGACAAATCACTCTCGTGGAAAAGAGGCCCTTTACACAATTGAAGAACACCTCTCAATTTATCTGGTCTGCAGATAATCTTGAACGAAGAAATCTTCCTTGGGAGGAAAAAATTTCTGAACATTTCGCACCCAAGCTTGAATAAAAAAGGAAGGCTGCCCCCTACCAGATCTGGCCCTGAATCGTAGGCAAAACCATCATGCTGACTTGGAATCAGCAACAGGGGTCTTTGATTGTTCTTGAACCACGACTGGATGAAAAATTGGGATCCGTGTCCCTTTAAACACAATCCCCTAATTACCCTGATGTCAGATAATTCCCTTCAAGCCCGGTCCAAACAGGGTCTCCCCCTTGCAAGGAATAGTCCGAAGTATATACTTGGATCGTAGGCAAAATCATCATGCTGACATGGAATCAGCAACAGGGGTCTTTGATTGTTCTTGAACCTCGACTGGATGAAAAATTGGGATCCATGTCCCTTTAAACACAATCCCCTAATTCCCCTGATGTCAGAGATAATTCCCTTCAAGCCCGGTCCAAACAGGGTCTCCCCCTTGCAAGGAATAGTCCGAAGTTTAGACTTGGATGCCATGTCCGCAGGCCAAGGATTCAACCATAAAGTCCTGCGGGCTAGGAAATAAAAACCTGAAATCTTAGCAGCTAAATTAATAGTCTGCAGAGAAGCATCAGAAATAAATGAATTTTGCAAATTCAAGAGTACTAATCCGATCCTGGATCTTATCCATAGGACTAAAAAAACCTCATCAGCCAAATTGCAGCAGCTCTAGTGACGGTAAGAAAGTACACAGCAGGGTGACGTTGGAAACCCTGTAGTACATCCCCTCCTGAACCTTTGAAGGAAACTACCCTCTAAGGAAGTAGTGGTTCTTATAGCCAAGTTGAAAACCACTCTAACCCTAGGAATGTCTACCCAGCCTTCTTAGCTGAGATGTGTATCTCTAATCAAATATAAGAAATGCAGTCTAGCGTTCATATAATCTACTGGACATACTAGAATAAATTACACATAGCCGGAGCCATCCAGGATTGAAAAACTCTAGTAAGGTTAGCCTCCACTTGGGAAGAAAACACAGAATGCATGAGAAACAGGATAAAATGACACTGCAGTAGCATGTGGAATTGAACACTCAAAACTCCAACTTGCAAGAACCCAAAGTTACCCCTAGATTACACAGGTACACCATGTGGGCCCTAATATCTTGTGGACACTGTAGAAATGTGGTAAAATGACCATTGACAACATACTCCCCAATAGTAAATATCTTAAAAGGAGAAGGTCCTAGAAAAAATTGAAAACATTTATTTATTGTTCAAAAAAACTTATTCCTGTTGTGCAGAAAACAATCCAAATAAAAAGTTAACATAGCTATTAATACACATCGCTAAGTACAACATCAAATCTGCAAAGAACTGCAGAGCACTGCATGCAGCCATAAAAATCTTTGAGACACTGTAGTGAGAAAAAAAGTGGCATGGATTCACCGGTGGCAACAGACCCCTAAGAGCAATAGCTTTAGAAGGAGTATAATTAAGACAAATTTGACACATAAAAAGCGGTACTGTTTCTTTAAACAATAAAGTAACCTTAGATAGTATCCTAAGACACAAATGATGAGCAAAACCAAGACAACTAAAAGTATTATGAGAAACATAACATAGGTTAGCCTACTTGAAGCTTGGACTATGCCTACTTTCCCCTTACATTTTAAAAGCAACATATTCTTATTTTGCATGCATTCTCTTATCCTAAGTTGCCAACTGTCCCCATACCAATATGTGTGCACGGATTGACATAGCCAGAAGCAAATACTTTCATGGCCTACTAGACCTCAGCTTTTGAACTGAGGTGTCTAAGTGTCCAATGTTTGTTTGGAAGGCTGGTGTTTTAAAGTGAGCGAATCATAAAAGCATTACACCCTTTACCCTCCGGAATTGTACTGGAGGGAAAAAGTATAACAAACACAGACTCAACAGAGCTCCGCCTCCCATCTAAACACAATTTTTTACATAATTCTTTATTTGCGAGTGAACAGAGAAAATCGGAAACGTAACACAAACTCTGCCCTCCGGTATCAGAAAGGAGGGAGAGCGCAACTATAAGGCTCCGCCCCTCGTGGGCGTACCCGCACTTCATCCCCCGGCACTCCGATTGAATGTGCCCTGTATGGATGAAATAACCCAAACCAACGGCGGGAAGACAACTCCGCCCATCGTGGGCGTAACCTTACTCCAGCTCCCGGTCGCCATTACTCTCATAGATTGACACCGGGAGAGATTTAACCAAAAGTATAGCGATAGCCGAGTATGCCACCGCATCTGTAGCTCTGTTCCCCTGAAGCACTGAAAAAAAACACCATAGTTGCACAAACACTCTGTCACTGCTAAAAAAGTCGCTGTCACCGACGCCCATGTGAGGAATCCCAATACAAGCATGCCCAGTCTGCTAAATGCTGTCAGAGAAAAAAAAAACAAAAAAACTCTTCACTGACAGAGCCCCTGATTCCCTTATAAGTGCAGAAAAACCTTACTGTCCTGTAAAGAAATAAAGTCTGCACTTACCTCATATGCTGCCCGACAGCAGGACAGCCACAACAGGATTCAGTGGTCCATTGGTTCCCTCCTATAGTCCTATAGAAAGATGAAGCCTGAGTTAGATTCAGCTTAGGCCATCACAGAAAGGGCAGCAACAAAGTATGGGAGGCGCAGTGAGAGTTTAGTCCCACCAGTTCCCATTGCTTTAAAGCCACCTGTAGCTCTCCTATTACTCTAGAGGCTGACAAGGAATATGGCTACACCCTATAATAAAATAGCACTCACTGGTACCATTTTAAAAATAATAAACTCTTGATTGAAGAATCTAAACTAACACCTCACTTTACCTCTTCCTATCACTAACACAGGCAAAGAGAATGACTGGAGTGGGAGGGAAGGGAGGAGCTATTTATACAGCTCTGCTGTGGTGCTCTTTGCCTCCTCCTGATGGCCAGCAGGCGATATCCCACAAGGATGAAATCCGTGGACTTATCGTATCTTAAAAAAAGAAACCCTGCTTCACCCGAAGCCGAGAAACATTGAAAAGAAAAGGCCCCAAGGACACTGACCCGCAGGTAGCCCAGAAGTCTAGCTAGAGACCGCTAAATCAGACTCAACAGTCCTCCAGGAGACACCGTCACCCAGCAGTCGGTCCCCAAACCACACCCCCCTCACTAGCGAAGGGAACACAAGCCCAAAAACTCCTAAAGGGATAGGGTAAGGAAGAACCAAAGGGAAACCGAAAGGTCATCATAAATTCCAAAAAAGGAAGAACTCCAAGAACGAGCTCAGCTCACAAAGACCCAAATGGGTCCTGACAATTAAGGGGAGGCAATGCCCAGACTAGACAAAATACCACAAGGTTTAGGACCGGGCATCAGAACAGAGAAAAGTTTCCTCTCAACATCGTGCAAAAGCACCTAAAAAGACAACTGAAGACCGAGTCCTCAAAACGTCAGAACTTAGAATACCGAAGTATTTAACACATAATACGTGTAGCAGACCCAGACGAGGTAAACAACTGAGTCAAGAACACACAGTCATCATCAGGATGACACAGAAAGAAAATACTTGATGAAAAGCAAAAAGCAGCTAAACAAGATATCAGATTGCAAAAAACTCCAAATCAGAGAGCATGCTCCAGTCAATCCAAACCTCCAGACCGACATTTAGGTCTTAAAAAGGAAGAAGCACAGAACCTCAACGAGGCCCACTGCACCCAAGAAAAGGAATAACAAACCTCAAAACCTACTCCCAGCCGGGCTAGCCCAAGCGTTGGCAGGTCTGAAAACAGGGGAACAAAATAACCTCAACAGCAGCTCACAAAAGAGAGGAAAAATGGCCTCAACCATTCTAACAGAGCTCGGGTGCCCACCCGAAACTCCTTAGAGACAATCGCCAAGGCCGACATAGTCTCAACGCAGAGCCAGCAAGACTCCAAATAGAACAGAACAACCCACAGAGCACGCCTCTCTTCAACAAAGGTTAACTCCTCTGTTCCACCTCCTGAATCCAGGAGAAGCCCTAAGACAAGGACCACACCTCCGGTAAGGAGAAGTCCCTCTAGGAAAAAAGGGCCATTAATACAGAGCACCTGCCCACAAGACCCAAGGCCACAGGCTGAACAAGAGATCAATCTCAAACGCAGATGATCTTGTAAGCAATCCCCTTAGAAATTAGTCTGCTAGCACAAAGACAAGGTGCATTAGCTGCAGCGCATACCCTGAAATCCCTATGCCTGCAGAACCGCAAAGCCATCAGGTTACTTAAGCAAACTGTCCAAGGGAACTGTTCAATAGGCGTAAGGCAAGCCCAATTAGAATTGGCACTCAAAAAACCTGGCCAACCGAGACCAGGTCAACAAGCCAGACCAAAGGTTATAGCCCAAGTTCCCTGGGAATGGAGAACCCCGAACCCGCCCTAAAGTCTGAAAGTCCGGTAACAACCCGCAATGGGAACCACAAAGGAAAAACGCTGAGCGAAAACCTCAGCAACCGGAAGAACCAGGGAGATGACAGGTCCGAGACCCCAATTGTTTAAGAACAAACAATATCCCAGAAACTCAAACACCCCGTCTGATATAAAAAAAAAAGACCCACAGGGAGATATCAATGAAATATCCAGAATAACCTGGATAACGAGAACACCTCGCAAGTCCCAACCCAAGGAAAAGACCACCTCCTGCCGAAGTCCAACACTCTAAAGGAGCTAAGGCATCTCGAACCAAGACACTAGAGCCCATAGGCATTTGAAACGCCACAAGACGTCCTAAGCAAGGAGATACCTCGAGAGTCACTCGAGCAAGGCTAGTCTCCCAAATCACCTCCAATACAGTTAGAGGATCACATGAACAAAAGGGTGCAGATCATTCCCAGCTCCGGGGAAGAACCCTAAGCAGAGCCCAAAGGAGACCCCAATGTCCTCAAAAAGGAACAACCATCTCCCGAAAGGACAAGTTCCCAGAGTCTCAGAAAGGTCAAACCGCCCAAAACAGCAGTAAGAAGGCGCTAAGCCCCCAATCCTCTCACGTGAGGAAGAACACTCTAGGGCCCGAGAGCATCAGAAGTAAAGAGAGTGACGCAGCGGAACTCCACTGAGCCAGTCAACCAGCTTGAGAGCGAAAAAAGGACTGAAACATCCTTCTGCCTCATGGACTCACAAGTCCTCTTTAGAATGTTTAGCTGAAACTTGCAAAATGAAAACAAGAAAACACAAATAAAAAAGTGAGCACTCGGCGCCTCAACCGGCCCAGCCAGGCAGGATAGGCGCCACATGTCTGAACAAGCTAAGAGACAGAAGAACTGAACCCAAGCAGGACCAGCCTGCAGACAGGGTCATAACTGTCAAGCTGCCTAAATCCTTCTTCAGAGGGGAAGAGAATAACAGACAAACATAGGACTAACGTGTCCTGTAACAAACTTCTGCAGAAGTTAACAGCGAGGATCGATCCCAGAAAAAGTTCCCGGAGGAAACATATAATCAAAAATAAAAGATATCCTAACCGGATAAAAGAAAATATAAGGCAACCCATAGGTTAACACCCAAGAAGAAACAGGCCTACCCGCAGGACCAGCCTGAGTAAAATGCGAAGGTGCGCTATTCACCCGCAGGGAACTGTATATGCCCACCCAAGGTCGGAACAGAACCCCCAGAGGCGGATGGGTCAGCAGACCCTTGATTCCCTGAGCCCGAGGAACAAGGCGCTCTAATACGGCATATCAAACATAACTGATTGACCTGTCAACGGGGCCAATTCGCATTCTTCACAAGTCAAAGAATCTGAATTTTGAACAGTCTCAGCATCAGAATCCTCCATAACTGGATAGAGAAGATAATAATATGGACTATAAGAAAAACAAAATCTAAACGGCACCTGACAACCCCAATGGCTGGGGCACTCATCACATCCTAAGAACCAGACACTAGCAGGCCAGAATGTTTCAGTCGCTACATGGTCAGGAATGTGGAAATGGAGAGCCATCATCGTAAACACGCCCAGTCACAAGGTGAACAGTACAGTCCAAAAAAAGCATGCCCAAACATAAGGTCGAGTCACTTAAAGGCCTTTATGTTCTTAAGCCAAGAGCTCAATTAACACTACACATAAGCAGATTGAATCACATAAACATGATTAAAAAAACCCTGTTCAATAATCCCTCTCAGGAGATATTAACCCTCGATTCCAAGATACTAAAGGAGCCTCACTGAGGCCCTATATTTATACTTAAGTCCCGCAAGATAGCACCTTACAGGAAACAAATAAGTTACAGTACATTCTGATGAAGTGAAATGAAACTATCTTACCGGAATCTACGCCATGGAACAGGAACATGGCCCTTCAAATGTGACGAATAGTAGCAGTGCCTTCGCCATGGAGTTGAGAGAAGAAAGCAGGCAGTGAAGCGAAGCTCAACAACGCTGATTGCTTGTGGAGCTGTTAATATGAGTCGGGATAGTTTCACAGAAAGATTCTCCCTGCATCTCCGGACTCTAACTTTCATCCAGGCCCTCACTGAGAGACTGATAGGATTACTTAAAACTCCCGTCCCATGTCGAAGAGCACTACCCTCCATAAGAGACAAAACAAACTTCTGACACTTCTCTGCCAACCTCCTGAGACGAAAGGCAAAGAATGACTGGGGGATGAGGGGTGTGGGAGTAGTATTTAAGCCTTTGGCTGGGGTGTCTTTGTCTCCTCCTGGTGGCCAGGTTCTTATTTTCCAAAAGTAATGAATGAAGCTGTGGATAAGCAGGATTCCATGAGAGAACAGACAACTCAGATTTGTCCAGCAGAAGATATAGCCAAAATAAAAACCTAAGAATTTTTATTTTTGCTAAAGAACAGGTTAACTTCTAGCAAAACCATAAAGAAAAAAGTGAATGTCAGAAAGATTAACAATCTTCTGGGAGGAATAAAACTAAAAGAGCAGAAAACAGACCTTTCAAATAGCTAGCAGATAAACCCTCATCTAAACCACCCTGCAAAGAATAGCAAAACCCAAGGAATTCTAAACGAATGCCAGGAAAAAAAAAAAAATCTATACACCAGAAAAACATAAATTATGTTTACTAGATAATATAATTTCCTTCTGTATAAGGAGAGTCCACAGCATCATACCTTACTGTTGGAAAATACTGAACCTGACACCCCAGCCAAAGGCTTAAATACCTCTCTCCCACTTCCCCCAGTCATTCTGCCGAGGGAACAAGGAACAGTAGGAGAAATATCAGGGTATAAATGTTGCCGGAAGAAAAATATAAATTTAGAGGGCCTCCCATCTGAGAACACGGGTGGGGGCTTTGGACTCTCCTTATACAGAAGGAAATGAAATTATCTGGTAAGCATAATTTATGTTTTCCTTCTTAATATAAGGAGACTACACAGGATCATTCCTTACTGTTATGAAACATACCCAAGCTCAAGAGGACACTGAATGACAATGGGAGGGGAAAAAAGAGAGACTGACCCTAATCTGAGGACACCCCAGCCTGCAAAACCTTGTAAAATTTAGAAAAAGTATGTTTGTAAGGAGGACCAGGTAGCCGCCTTACAAATCTGATCCATAGAGGCCTCGTTCTTAAAGGCCCAAGAGGAAGCTACTGCTCTAATAGAATGAGCCATAATCATTTGAGGAGGTTTATGTCCCGTTGTCTCATAAGCTAAGCAGATAACACTCCTTAACCAAAAAGATAAGGAAGTCGAAGAGACCTTCTGACTCTTACGCTTCCCGGAATAGACAACAAATAAGGAAGAAGTTTGTTTTAAATCCTTAGTAGCCTGAAAATAGAACTTCAAGGAGCGAACCACGTCCAAATTATGAAGCAGACGTTCCTTCGAAGGAGGAGGATTGGGACACAAGGAAGGAACCACAATCTATTGATTGATGTTGCGGTCTGACACGACTTTTGGAAGAAAACCTAATTTAGTATGTAAACCAGCCTTATCAGAATGGAACACCAGATAAGGAGGCTCACATTGCAAGGCAGCAATCTCTGCGCACAGAAGCAATAGCCAGTAGAAAAAGAACCTTTTTCCCCTACAGGGAAAGGCAAGGAGAGCACACAGCAAGAGCTATCCATATAGCTCCCCCTCTGGCTCCGCCCCCCAGTCATTCGACCGACGGTTAGGAGAAAAAGGAGAAACTATAGGGTGCCGTGGTGACTGTAGTGTATAAAGAAAAAGAAAAAATTTTTCAAACCTGATTAAAAAACCAGGGCGGGCCGTGGACCGGACACACCGTTGGAGAAAGTAATTTATCAGGTAAGCATAAATTCTGTTTTCTCCAACATTGGTGTGTCCGGTCCACGGCGTCATCCATTACTTGTGGGAACCAATACCAAAGCTTTAGGACACGGATGAAGGGAGGGAGCAAATCAGGTTACCTAAACAGAAGGCACCACGGCTTGCAAAACCTTTCTCCCAAAAACAGCCTCCGAAGAAGCAAAAATATCAAATTTGTAAAATTTGGCAAAAGTGTGCAGAGAAGACCAAATCCCTGCCTTACATATCTGATTAACAGAAGCCTCGTTCTTGAAGGCCCATGTGGAAGCCACAGCCCTAGTGGAGTGAGCTGTGATTCGTTCAGGAGGCTGCAGTCCGGCAGTCTCATAAACCAATCGGATAATGCTTTTCAGCCAGAAAGAAAGAGAGGTAGCAATAGATTTTTGTCCTCTCCTCTTACCAGAGTAAATGACAAACAAGGATGAGGTTTGTCTAAAATTCTTTGTTGCTTCTAAATAGAACTTTAAAGCACGCACTACATCTAAATTGAGTAACAAACGTTCCTTCTTTGAAACTGGATTCGGGCACAGAGAAGGAACAACTATTTCCTGGTTAAAATTCTTGTTGGAAACAACTTTTGGAAGAAAACCAGGCTTGGTACGCAAAATAACATTATCTGAATGGAACACCAGATAGGGTGGATCACACTGCAAAGCAGATAATTCAGAAACTCTTCTAGCAGAAGAAATAGCAACCAAAAACAGAACTTTCCAAGATAGCAACTTGATATCTATGGAATGTAAGGGTTCAAACGGAACCCCCTGAAGAACTGAAAGAACTGAATTTTGACTCCAAGGAGGAGTCAAGGGTCTATAAACAGGTTTGATTCTGACCAAAGCCTGTACAAAAGCTTGTACCTCTGGCACAGCTGCCAGTCGTTTGTATAACAAGACAGATAAAGCAGCAATCTGTCCTTTTAGAGAACTCGCTGACAATCCCTTATCCAAACCTTCTTGGAGAAAGGAGAGGATTTTAGGAATTTTAATCTTACTCCAGGAGAATCCCTTGGATTCACACCAACAGATATATCTTTTCCATATTTTATGGTAAATATTTCTAGACACAGGTTTTCTGGCTTGGACCAGAGTATCTATCACTGAATCTGAAAACCCACGCTTGGATAAAATCAAACGTTCAATTTCCAAGCAGTCAGCTGCAGAGAAATTAGATTTGGATGCTTGAATGGACCTTGTACTAGAAGATCCTGTCTCAAAGGTAGCTTCCATGGCGGAGCCGATGACATATTCACCAGGTCTGCATACCAAGTCCTGCGCGGCCACGCAGGAGCTATCAGAATCACCGAGGCCTTCTCCTGTTAGATCCTGGTTACAAGCCTGGGAAGGAGAGGGAACGGTGGAAACGCATAAGCTAGGTTGAACGACCAAGGCGCCACTAATGTATCCACTAGAGTGGCCTTGGGATCCCTGGATCTGGACCCGTAGCAAGGAACCTTGAAGTTTTGACGAGACGCCATCAGATCCATGTCTGGAATGCCCCATAATTGAGTCAACTGGGCAAACACCTCCGGGTGGAGTTCCCACTCCCCCGGATAGAAAATCTGACGACTCAGATAATCCGCCTCCCAGTTGTCTACTCCTGGGATGTGGATTGCAGATAGGTGGCAGGAGTGATCCTCCGCCCATTTGATGATCTTGGATACCTCTCTCATCGCCAAGGAACTCCTTGTTCCTCCCTGATGGTTGATGTAAGCTACAGTCGTCATGTTATCTGACTGGAATCCTATGTATCCGGCCTTCGCTAGATGAGGCCCCTTCTAGGAACGTTTTCAGTGGACACCAGACCCTCTCACATGCATCTGCATGCACTGTACTTAAAAGAAACTGCGCAATAATGGCGCGAAAATGAGGCTCTGCCTAATACAGTGAAAGGCCCTTCCTGACTGGGAAGGTGTCTTAACTATTGCCTGGCGATAAAAAACGTTCCCCAAATAATAAAAGTGTGAAATCCACTTCAAACTTTAAATAAAAACTTAAATAAACAATCGATTTAGCCCTTAAGAGTGTCCACCAGTTAAAAGCCCATAATAAGCCCTTTATTCTAAAGGGCTTATTAGTCTAAGAAAATGGCTTACCGATCCCCATGAGGGAAAAATGACAGCCTTCCAGCATTACACAGTCTTGTTAGAAAATGGCTAGTCATACCTTGAGCAGAAAAGTCTGCAAACTGTTCCCCCCAACTGAAGTTCTCTCATCTCAACAGTCCTGTGTGGGAACAGCAATTGATTTTAGTTACTGCTGCTAAAATCATACTCCTCTTTTAAACAGAACTCTTCATCTCTTTCTGTTTCAGAGTAAATAGTACATACCAGCACTATTTTAAAATAAACTCTTGATAGAAGAAATAAAAAAGTACAACTAACACCACAAACTCCTCACCATCCCCGTGGAGATGCTACTTGTTCAGAGCGGCAAGGAGAATGACTGGGGGGCGGAGCCAGAGGGGGAGCTATATGGACAGCTCTTGCTGTGTGCTCTCCTTGCCTTTCCCTGTAGGGGAGGAGAATATCCCACAAGTAATGGATGACGCCGTGGACCGGACACACCAATGTTGGAGAAAATATCCACTTCTAATTTTCTAGTAAGGCCAATTCAACAGAAAAGCATTTGACTGGAAAACAGAGCAATGATTTTGCTTCTTCAGCCCAGAACGTTGAGAGTGCTCAAACAGTCTCTGAAGAAACTGGACCTGCCCTGCTTAAGTTGACACTTTCATAATGTATTCATAATTGCATAATAGTTGGACAACTAACAGTATCTTATATTTTCGCAAACTTTAAAGTGAGAAAGCTAGTTTTTTTAGGCATCAATCAAATTTGACACTTGAGCTTTGGATGAAACTAGGAGATTTATTATTCCACATGATACATTAAACACAAAATAAGGAGCATCATATATAACATAATTTATGTAAGAACTTACCTGATAAATTCATTTCTTTCATATTAGCAAGAGTCCATGAGCTAGTGACGTATGGGATATACATTCCTACCAGGAGGGGCAAAGTTTCCTAAACCTCAAAATGCCTATAAATACACCCCTCACCACACCCACAAATCAGTTTAACGCATAGCCAAGAAGTGGGGTGATAAGACAAAAGTGTGAAAGCATAAAAAATAAGGAATTGGAATAATTGTGCTTTATACAAAAAAATCATAACCACCACAAAAAAGGGTGGGCCTCATGGACTCTTGCTAATATGAAAGAAATGAATTTATCAGGTAAGTTCTTACATAAATTATGTTTTCTTTCATGTAATTAGCAAGAGTCCATGAGCTAGTGACGTATGGGATAATGAATACCCAAGATGTGGATCTTCCACGCAAGAGTCACTAGAGAGGGAGGGATAAAATAAAGACAGCCAATTCCGCTGAAAATAATCCACACCCAAAATAAAGTTTAAATCTTATAATGAAAAAAACTGAAATTATAAGCAGAAGAATCAAACTGAAACAGCTGCTTGAAGTACTTTTCTACCAAAAACTGCTTCAGAAGAAGAAAACACATCAAAAATGGTAGAATTTAGTAAAAGTATGCAAAGACCAAGTTGCTGCTTTGCAAATCTGATCAAACGAAGCTTCATTCCTAAACGCCCAGGAAGTAGAAACTGACTTAGTAGAATGAGCTGTAATCCTTTGAGGCGGAGTTTTACCCGACTCAACATAAGCATGATGAATCAAAGACTTTAACCAAGACGCCAAAGAAATGGCAGAGACCTTCTGACCTTTCCTAGAACCGGAAAAGATAACAAATAGACTAGAAGTCTTTCGGAAATTGATAGTAGCTTCAACATAATATTTCAAAGCTCAAACTACATCCAAAGAATGCAACGATCTTCTCTTAGAATTCTTAGGATTAGGACACAATGAAGGAACCACAATTTCTCTACTAATGTTGTTAGAATTCACAACCTTAGGTAAAAATTAAAAGAAGTTCGCAACACCGCCTTATCCTGATGAAAAAATCAGAAAAGGAGACTCACAAGAAAGAGCAGATAAATCATAAACTCTTCTAGCAGAAGAGATGGCCAAAAGAAACAAAACTTTCCAAGAAAGTAATTTAATGTCCAGCAAATGCATAGGTTCAAACGGAGTAGCTTGAAGAGCCCCCAGAACCAAATTCAAACTTCAAGGAGGAGAAATTGACTTAATAACAGGTTTTATACGAACCAAAGCTTGTACAAAACAATGAATATCAGGAAGACTAGCAATCTTTCTGTGAAAAAGAACAGAAAGAGCAGAGATTTGTCCTTTCAAGGAACTTGCAGACAAACCTTTATCCAAACCATCCTGAGGAAACTGTAAAATTCTAGGAATTCTAAAAGAATGCCAAGAAAAATGATGAGAAAAACAACAAGAAATGTAAATCTTCCAGACTCGATAATATATCTTCCTAGATACAGATTTACGAGCCTGTAACAAAGTATTAATCAGAGAGTCAGAGAAACCTCTATGACTGAGAATCAAGCGTTCAATCTCCATACCTTCAAATTTAAGGATTTGAGATCCTGATGGAAAAAAAGGACCTTGTGATAGAAGGTCTGGTCTTAACGGAAGAGTCCACGGTTGGCAAGTGGCCATCCGGACAAGAACCGCATACCAAAACCTGTGAGGCCATGCTGGAGCCACCAGCAGAACAAACGAGCACTCCTTTAGAATCTTGGAAATTACTCTTGGAAGAAGAACTAGAGGCGGAAAGATATAGGCAGGATGATACTTCCAAGGAAGTGACAATGCATCCACTGCCTCCGCCTGAGGATCCCTGGATCTGAACAGATACCTGGGAAGCTTCTTGTTTAGATGAGAAGCCATCAGATCTATTTCTGGAAGTCCCCACATTTGAACAATCTGAAAAAATACCTCTGGGTGAAGAGACCATTCGCCCGGATGTAACGTTTGGCGACTGAGATAATCCGCTTCCCAATTGTCTATACCTGGGATATGAACCGCAGAAATTAGACAGGAGCTGGATTCCGCCCATACCAGAATTTGAGATACTTCTTTCATAGCCAGAGGACTGTGAGTCCCTCCTTGATTATTGACATATGCCACAGTTGTGACATTGTCCGTCTGAAAACAAATGAACGACTCTCTCTTTAGAAGAGGCCATGACTGAAGAGCTCTGAAAATTGCACGGAGTTCAAAAATATTGATTGGTAATCTCACCTCCTGAGATTCCCAAACCCCTTGTGCTGTCAGAGACCCCCAAACAGCTCCCCAACCTGTCAGACTTGCATCTGTTGAAATCACAGTCCAGGTTGGAAGAACAAAAAGAAGCCCCCTGAACTAAACGATGGTGGTCTGTCCACCACGTCAGAGAGTACAATCGGTTTCAAAGAAATTAATTGAGATATCTTTGTATAATCCCTGCACCACTGGTTCAGCATACAGAGCTGAAGAAGTCGCATGTGAAAACGAGCAAAGGGGACCGCGTCCAATGCAGCAGTCATAAGACCTAGAATTTCCATGCATAAGGCTACCGAAGGGAAAGATTGAGACTGAAGGTTTCGACAAGCTGAAACCTATTTCAGACGTCTCTTGTCTGTCAGAGACAGAGACAGAGTCAAGAGTCAAGGACACTGAATCTATCAGGAAACCTAAAAAGGTTACCCTTGTCTGAGGAATCAACAAACTTTTTGGTAAATTGATCCTCCAACCATGTTCTAGAAGAAACAACACTTATAAAATACTGGAAAGGTTCTTTCTAGTGAAAATGAGCAAAGGGAATTGAATCCAATGCTGAGGTAATAAGACCTAACACTTCTGTGCATTTATAGCAACTGAAGGAAATAATAGAGACTAAAGGTACCGACAGACGGAACCCAATAGAATTATCCCTTGTCTGATAGAGACAAAGACAGTGACACAAACTATCTGGAAACCTAAAAAAGGTGACCCTTGTTTGAGGAATCAAGAGCTTTCGAAAAAAAGATCCTCTAACTATGTCCTGAAGAGCAAGTGAATCATATGAGATTCCGCATCCTCAGAAAATAATCTGAATGAAAACAGAAAAATGAAAATATGCATTTATTGTATCTAAGGAAAACAAATAATGCTATCAATGACCATAAAAAGGCAAAATAGTTTGAATAAAACTCCAAACCCGGTTCCTAAAAAAGGAACTGGAAGAAATACCCCAGAAGATTCCAGGTCTGAGCAGCGCTTGAACCCCATGGGTGCCTAGACATGCTTCAACAGTATCCAAAATATATAGGACAGAAACACACTTAAAGAAAGTGTTAGCCTTACTGGAATAAAATCAAAGAAATTTGGACAAAATAGAACCAAATAAATTTCAAAGAAGTCTTAACCTGCCCCTTACCAGCCAAGCTGGAATACGGCATGTACATCGCAATATTAGGGAGCTGATTTCGAACCCCAATTAAAAACATGTTACTTGGGAAAGAACTCAGGAATTTGTTCCTTAATAAGAACAACCAAACTAGTATAAGCTTAAAGTTTTAGTCTTAGAACTCAATCTTGAAGCCCAGAGTAACAGTTAAGAATTGAATCCAATTATAAAACAAATAATTGATTATCTTAGAACAAAAGAAATATGGATTTTTTTTTTTATTTTTTTTTAAAATCACAAAATTCTTCTAGCTAAAATAGCTAAAGACATAGATTAACCCTCATTTGCGAAAATATTCAATAAAATGAAGACACAAATGAAATTATTAGCATGATAGTCCAGTTTAAAGGACCAGTCAATACAGTGGACTTGCATAATCAATAAATGCAAAACAACAAGACAAATGCAACAGCACCTAGTCTAGTAAATGTTGTCCCTTAACAATGCTAAAATAAATCATAACCTGATACTTGATCTTAAAGTAAACAGAAAAAATGAAGCAATTGCAATATCCAAATAAATCACAGGACCAAGAAAAGTACCTGAAACTAAATAATTTTCCATAAATAAGATACAACTATCTAAAGGAAAATAAATACTATTTTGCTATAGAAACAATAGCATAATTAGTAGAAGTAGAGATAGCCCCAATAAACTGGAGAACCCTCCAAATTGAATTTAACTGCTGGCAAAGAATATAGTTAAAAACTTTGAAGAAGGAATAAAAGAAAATTCTCAGCCTATTCCATTCCCTAGAATGGGGAATTGGAAAGAAAAACCTCTGAAAACACAGAAGAAATAAATAGGCAGAAATAGTGTCAGCTAGTCTTAAAGAACTAGTTACCTTAATATCCAAAATAATCAACACCTTTTCAACAAAGAACAAATGTACTTTAATAATAGAAAAATAATAAAAAAGTAGATTTGTTAGTGTCAATATCTGATGAAGAAAATTTCTGAAAGAGAAAAAACATCATCAGAGAAGGATAAATCAGTATGTTGTTGGTCATTTGAAACTTCAATAATTAAAAAAGAAGTGAAAAAGACCTAAAAATTGTATTAGAAGGCACGAAGTCAGACAAAGCCTTTAAAATAGAATCAGAAAAATATTTCTTATAAATCTTCTAAATATTTCTTGTACATAAGATGTAAGAATGGAAATATATAAAGCATAAACACTAATGGATTCTGCATGTAAAATTATATCATAATAACTTATTACAAACCATAGCTAAAGAAAAACATTTATAACATTTAAAATAAATGAACTTAGCTTTGGTAGAACTGAAACTCAGTTAAGCGTTTATCCAGAAGTGGCTTCTGATTCAGGGTCAATCTGAGACATCTTGCAATATGTAATAGAAAAAACAACATATAAAGCAAAAAAGATCAAATTCCTTAAATGACAGATTCAGGAATGGGAAAAAAATGCCAATGAACAAGCTTCTAGCAACCAGAAGCAATAAATAATGAGACTTAAATGTTGTGGAGACAACAATGACGCTCAAATTTTTTAGCGCCAAAAAAGCCGCCCACATTAATTTGGCGCCTAAAAGCTTTTGGCGCCAAAAATGGCGCCACATCCGGTAACGCCGAAATTTTTTGGCGCAAAAAACGTCAAAAAAATGACGCAACTTCCGGCGACACGTATGACGCTGGAAATGACAAGAAAATTTTTGCGCCAAGAATGACGCAATAAAATGAAGCATTTTCAGCCCCCGCGAGCCTAACAGCCCACAGGAAAAAAGTCAAATTTTAAGGTAAGAAAAAATGATTTATTCATATGCATTATCCCAAATATGAAACTGACTGTCTGAAATAAGGAACGTTGAACATCCTGAATCAAGGCAAATAAATGTTTAAACACATATATTTAGAACTTTTTTATAAAGTGCCCAACCATAGCTTAGAGTGTCACAGAAAATAAGACTTACTTACCCCAGGACACTCATCTACATGTAGTAGAAAGCCCAACCAGTACTGAAACGAGAATCAGTAGAGGTAATGGTATATATAACATAATTTATGTAAGAACTTACCTGATAAATTCATTTCTTTCATATTAGCAAGAGTCCATGAGCTAGTGACGTATGGGATATACATTCCTACCAGGAGGGGCAAAGTTTCCCAAACCTCAAAATGCCTATAAATACACCCCTCACCACACCCACAAATCAGTTTAACGCATAGCCAAGAAGTGGGGTGATAAGAAAAAAGTGCGAAAGCATAAAAAATAAGGAATTGGAATAATTATGCTTTATACAAAAAAATCATAACCACCACAAAAAGGGTGGGCCTCATGGACTCTTGCTAATATGAAAGAAATGAATTTATCAGGTAAGTTCTTACATAAATTATGTTTTCTTTCATGTAATTAGCAAGAGTCCATTAGCTAGTGACGTATGGGATAATGACTACCCAAGATGTGGATCTTCCACGCAAGAGTCACTAGAGAGGGAGGGATAAAATAAAGACAGCCATTTCCACTGAAAATAATCCACACCCAAAATAAAGTTTAAATCTTATAATGAAAAAAACTGAAATTATAAGCAGAAGAATCAAACTGAAACAGCTGCCTGAAGTACTTTTCTACCAAAAACTGCTTCAGAAGAAGAAAACACATCAAAATGGTAGAATTTAGTAAAAGTATGCAAAGAAGACCAAGTGGCTGCTTTGCAAATCTGATCAACCGAAGCTTCATTCCTAAACGCCCAGGAAGTAGAAACTGACCTAGTGGAATGAGCTGTAATCCTTTGAGGCAGAGTTTTACCCGACTCAACATAAGCATGATGAATTAAAGATTTCAACCAATATGCCAAAGAAATGGCAGAGGCCTTCTGACCTTTCCTAGAACCGGAAAAGATAACAAATAGACTAGAAGTCTTTCGGAAATTCTTAGTAGCTTCAACATAATATTTCAAAGCTCTAACTACATCCAAAGAATGCAATGATCGCTCCTTAGAATTCTTAGGATTAGGACATAATGAAGGAACCACAATTTCTCTACTAATGTTGTTAGAATTCACAACCTTAGGTAAAAATTTAAAAGAAGTTCGCAACACCGCCTTATCCTGATGAAAAATCAGAAAAGGAGACTCACAAGAAAGAGCAGATAATTCAGAAACTCTTCTAGCAGAAGAGATGGCCAAAAGAAACAAAACTTTCCAAGAAAGTAATTTAATGTCCAATGAATGCATAGGTTCAAACGGAGGAGCTTGAAGAGCCCCCAGAACCAAATTCAAACTCCAAGGAGGAGAAATTGACTTAATGACAGGTTTTATACGAACCTGTAAGCTGGTACAAAACAATGAATATCAGGAAGATTAGCAATCTTTCTGTGAAAAAGAACAGAAAGAGCAGAGATTTGTCCTTTCAAGGAACTTGCAGACAAACCTTTATCCAAACCATCCTGAAGAAACTGTAAAATTCTCGGAATTCTAAAAGAATGCCAGGAAAAATTATGAGAAAGACACCAAGAAATGTAAGTCTTCCAGACTCTATAATATATCTTCCTAGATACAGATTTACGAGCCTGTAACATAGTATTAATCACAGAGTGAGAGAAACCTCTTTGACTAAGAATCAAGCGTTCAATCTCCATACCTTTAGATTTAAGGATTTGAGATCCTGATGGAAAAAAGGACCTTGCGACAGAAGGTCTGGTCTTAATGGAAGAGTCCACGGTTGGCAAGAGGCCATCCGGACAAGATCCGCATACCAAAACCTGTGAGCCACCAGCAGAACAAACGAGCATTCCTTCAGAATCTTGGAGATTACTCTTGGAAGAAGAACTAGAGGCGAAAAGATATAGGCAGGATGATACTTCCAAGGAAGTGACAATGCATCCACTGCTTCCGTTGAGGATCCCTGGATCTGGACAGATACCTGGGAAGTTTCTTGTTTAGATGAGAAGCCATCAGATCTATTTCTGGAAGTCCCCACATTTGAACAATCTGAAGAAATACCTCTGGGTGAAGAGACCATTCGCCCGGATGTAACGTTTGGCGACTGAGATAATCCGCTTCCCAATTGTCTATACCTGGGATATGAACCGCAGAAACTAGACAGGAGCTGGATTCCGCCCATACCAGTATTTGAGATACTTCTTTCATAGCCAGAGGACTGTGAGTCCCTCCTTGATGATTGATGTATGCCACAGTTGTGACATTGTCTGTCTGAAAACAAATGAACGATTCTCTCTTTAGAAGAGGCCATGACTGAAGAGCTCTGAAAATTGCACGGAGTTCCAAAATATTGATTGGTAATCTCACCTCCTGAGATTCCCAAACCCCTTGTGCTGTCAGAGACCCCCAAACAGCTCCCCAACCTGTCAGACGTGCATCTGTTGAAATTACAGTCCAGGTCGGAAGAACAAAAGAAGCCCCCTGAACTAAACGATGGTGATCTGTCCACCACGTCAGAGAGTGTCGTACAATCGGTTTTAAAGATATTAATTGAGATATCTTTGTGTAATCCCTGCACCACTGGTTCAGCATACAGAGCTGAAGAGGTCGCATGTGAAAAAGAGCAAAGGGGATCGCGTCCGATGCAGCAGTCATAAGACCTAGAATTTCCATGCAAAAGGCTACCGAAGGGAATGATTGTGATTGAAGGTTTCGACAAGCTGAGATCAATTTTAGACGTCTCTTGTCTGTCAGAGACAGAGTCATGGACGCTGAATCTATCTGGAAACCTAAAAAGGTTACCCTTGTCTGAGGAATCAATGAACTTTTCGGTAAATTGATCCTCCAACCATGATCTTGAAGAAACAACACAAGTCGATTCGTATGAGATTCTGCTAAATGTGAAGACTGAGCAAGTACCAAGATATCGTCCAAATAAGGAAATACCACAATACCCTGTTCTCTGATTACAGACAGAAGGGCACCGAGAACCTTTGTAAAAATCCTTGGAGCTGTTGCTAGGCCAAACGGCAGAGCCACAAACTGGTAATGCTTGTCTAGGAAAGAGAATCTCAGAAACTTATAGTGATCTGGATGAATCGGAATATGCAGATATGCATCCTGTAAATCTATTGTGGACATATAATGCCCTTGCTGAACAAAAGGTATCCTTACATAACGATTCAATATTTTTAGATCCAGAACTGGTCTGAAGGAATTCTCCTTCTTTGGTACAATGAAGAGATTTGAATAAAACCCCAGCCCCTGTTCCAGAACTGGAACTGGCATAATTACTCCAGCCAACTCTAGATCTGAAACACATTTCAGAAATGCTTGAGCCTTCGCTGGATTTACTGGGACACGGGAAAGAAAAAATCTCTTTGCAGGAGGCCTTATCTTGAAGCCAATTCTGTACCCTTCTGAAACAATGTTTTGAATCCAAAGATTGTGAATTGAATTGATCCAAATTTCTTTGAAAAATCGTAATCTGCCCCCTACCAGCTGGGCTGGAATGAAGGCCGCACCTTCATGTGGACTTGGGAGCTGGCTTTGGTTTTCTAAAAGGCTTGGATTTATTCCAGACTGGAGATGGTTTCCAAACTGATACCGCTCCTGTGGGTGAAGGATCAGGCTTTTGTTCCTTATTGTGACGAAAGAACGAAAACGATTATTAGACTTAAATTTACCTTTAGATTTTTTATCCTGTGGTAAAAAAGTTCCTTTCCCTCCAGTAACAGTTGAAATAATAGAATCCAACTGAGAACCAAATAATTTATTACCCTAGAAAGAAAGGGAAAGCAAAGTTGACTTAGAAGACATATCAGCATTCCAAGTTTTAAGCCATAAAGCTCTTCTAGCTAAAATAGCTAGAGACATATACCTGACATCAACTCTAATGATATCAAAGATGGCATCACAAATAAAGTTATTAGCATGTTGAAGAAGATTAACAATGCTATGAGAATTATGATCTGTTACTTGTTGCGCTAAAGCTTCTAACCAAAAAGTTGAAGCTGCAGCAACATCCGCTAAAGATATAGCAGGTCTAAGAAGATTACCTGAACATAAGTAAGCTTTTCTTAGAAAGGATTCAATCTTCCTATCTAAAGGATCCTTAAAGGAAGTACTATCTGCCGTAGGAATAGTAGTACGTTTAGCAAGAGTAGAGACAGCCCCATCAACTTTAGGGATTTCGTCCCAAAATTCTAATCTGTCAGATGGCACAGGATATAATTGCTTAAAACGTTTAGGAGGAGTAAATGAATTACCCAAATTATTCCATTCCCTGGAGATTACTTCAGAAATAGCATCAGGGACAGGAAAAACTTCTGGAATAACTACAGGAGATTTAAAAACCTTATTTAAACGTTTAGATTTAGTATCAAGAGGACCAGAATCCTCTATTTCTAAAGCAATTAGACTTCTTTAAGTAAAGAACGAATAAATTCCATTTTGAATAAATATGAAGATTTATCAGCATCAACCTCTGAGACAGAATCCTCTGAACCAGAGGAACCATTATCAGAATCAGAATGATGATGTTCATTTAAAAATTCATCTGAAAAATGAGAAGTTTTAAAAGACCTTTTACGTTTACTAGAAGGAGGAATAACAGACATAGCCTTCTTAATGGATTTAGAAACAAAATCTCTTATTTTAACAGGAACACTCTGAGTATTAGATGTTGACGGAACAGCAACAGGTAATGTAACATTACTAAAGGAAATATTATCTGCATTAACAAGTTTGTCATGACATTCATTACAAACAACAGCTGGAGGAACAGATACCACAAGTTTACAGCAGATACACTTAACTTTGGTCGATCCAGCACCAGGCAGCGTTTTTCCAGAAGTATCTTCTGACTCAGTGTCAATCTGTGACATCTTGCAATATGTAATAGAAAAAACAACATATAAAGCAAAATTGATCAAATTCCTTAAATGACAGTTTCAGGAATGGGAAAAAATGCCAGTGAACAAGCTTTTAGCAACCAGAAGCAATAAATAATGAGACTTAAATAATGTGGAGACAATAGTGAAGCCCATATTTTTTAGCGCCAAAAAAGACGCCCACATTATTTGGCGCCTAAATGCTTTTGGCGCCAAAAATGACGCCACATCCGGAACGCCGACACTTTTGGCGCAAAAAACTTCTAAAATGACGCAACTTCCGGCGACACGTATGACGCCGGAAACAGAAAAAAAAATTTGCGCCAAAAAAGTCTGCGCCAAGAATGACGCAATAAAATGCATTTTCAGCCCCCGCGAGCCTAACAGCCCATAGGGAAAAAAAAAAAAGTCAAATTTTAATGTAAGAAAAAAATTGATTTATTCATATGCATTATCCCAAATATGAAACTGACTGTCTGAAATAAGGAACGTTGAACACCCTGAGTCAAGGCAAATAAATGTTTGAATACATTTTGAATACAATCTCTCTCTCAGAGTGGCAGTTATCTATCGCCCCCTTGGACCAACTTCCCAATTCCTTGACAACTTTGCTGCCTGGCTTCCTTCCTTTCTCTCCACAAATACACCTGCTCTAATTCTAGGGGACTTCAACATCCCCATTGACAACCCATCTGCCCCTGCTGCCTCTAAACTTCTCTCACTCACTAACTCCTTCAGCCTGTCACAATCCACCCTATTCCCTACCCACCGCGAAGGACACTCAATTGATCTGGTATTCTCCTATCTCTGCTCTCTCTCTAATGTTGCATGTCGCCCATTTCCCATCTCAGATCACCATCTGCTCACCTTCAATCCTAATATAGATACTAAACCTACTTCCCCCTCTCGCCCCCGCACCAGCAGAAATCTGCACACTGTGGACGCTCCCCAACTCTCCAATCTTATTCAACTACGCCTCCCCCACACTTCCACGATATCCTGCCCTGACCTTGCTATAACCCACTATAACAATACTCTCTCTGCTGCACTTGACACTCTCGCTCCATCCCAACCTCGCAAAGCCCCACGTCGTCAGCTCCAACCCTGGCACTCCCAACAAACGCGTCACCTACAAAAATGCTCCCGCACTGCTGAGCGTGCCTGGAGGAAATCCCGCTCTGAACATGATTTCATGCACTATAAGTTCATTCTCTACTCTTACACCTCTGCCCTTCGCTTAGCTAAGCAAACCTACTTCTCCTCTCTTATATCCACTCACTCCTCAAACCCTAAAAGACTCTTCTCTATTTTCAACTCTCTCCTCTACCAACCTGCACCACCCCCCTCATCTGCATTCAGTGCTCAAGACCTCGCTGACTATTTTCTCAATAAAACACTTGCAATCCGAGGAAACATCCCAACACAAACCTGTAATCTCCCAACTCCGCTCCCAGTCACCCCCTCTGCCACTCTCTGCACCCTCCTCCCAACCACTGAGAGTGAAGTGGCTTCCCTTTTGTCTTCTTCACACCTCACTACCTGCCCACTTGACCCTATTCCTTCACATCTAATTCCTCCTCTATCTACCACCCTCACTCCGGCTCTTACTCACATATTTAACCTATCCCTTTCTACCGGCTCATTCCCTGCCTCCTTCAAACATGCGAAGGTCACCCCCATCCTCAAAAAACCCTCCCTCGACCCTAACTCCCCTGCAAACTACCGCCCCATATCACTGCTCCCACTAGCTTCAAAACTCCTCGAAAAACTAGTTTTCAATCGCCTAACCCACTTCCTGTCGTCCAACTCATTGCTTGACCCCCTGCAATCTGGCTTCCGCCCCCAACACTCAACTGAAACTGCTCTCACCAAGGTTACTAACGATCTCCTTTCTGCTAAAAACAAAGGCTACTACTCTATACTCATCTTACTTGACCTATCTGCTGCCTTTGACACTGTTGACCATCCCCTTCTCCTACAGTCTCTCAGTTCTCTTGGTCTCTGTGACACTGCCCTCTCCTGGATTCACTCTTATCTCTCTAACAGATCCTTCTCAGTCTCTTTTGCTGGTGACTCCTCCTCTCTATTGCCCCTGTCTGTTGGAGTACCTCAAGGCTCTGTCCTGGGTCCTCTACTCTTCTCTATTTACACTTCTTCACTGGGTAAACTTGTCAACAGCTATGGCTTCAGCTATCACCTCTATGCTGATGATACCCAGATCTACCTTTCCACCCCTGCACTCTCTCCTTCTGTCAACTCTCACATCAGCGACTGCTTATCTGGCATTTCTTCCTGGATGGCCTCTCACCACCTAAAAATAAATATGTCCAAGACCGAACTACTTCTAATTCCCCCCTCTAGCTCCACTCCCGTCTCTAATTTCTCTATCACTGTTGGCGGCACCACTATCTCCCCATCACCCCAAGTCCGCTGCCTCGGAGTCACTCTTGACTCAAATCTGTCCTTCATTCCCCACATCCAACTGCTCTCTTCATCCTGCCGCAACCACCTACGCAATATCTCCAAAATTCGCCCGTTTCTGAGTGCTGAAACTACCAAACAGCTCATCCACTCCCTGGTAATTTCCCGACTTGACTACTGTAACAACTTACTAACTGGCCTCCCTCTCTCCCGCCTCTCTCCCCTCCAATCCATCCTAAATGCATCCGCCAGACTAATCCACCTCTCTCGACGCTCTGTTTCTGCTGCGCCTCTCTGTGAGTCCCTTCACTGGCTCCCCATTCACAACAGAGTTAAATTCAAAATTCTCACCCTGACCTACAAAGCCCTCACCAATGCTGCCCCACCCTACCTGTCCTCACTCATCAACAAATATACTCCTGCCCGTCCCCTAAGATCCAACAACGACCTGCTTCTTGCGTCCTCTACCATCACCTCCTCTCATTCTAGACTACAGGACTTCTCTCGTGCGGCACCAACCCTCTGGAACGCACTTCCTCGAGATGTCAGACTTGCCCCTAACCTCTCCTCCTTTAAACGTTCCCTAAAGACCTTTCTGTTCAGGGAAGCTTATCACCCGACTTATTAACAAACTAACCAACTAACTAACAGTTGCCCTCTATCTCCTCACTAATATCATTCTCACCTCAGCTGCAGTCCCCACCTCCTGTTTCCAATCCTCCTACCCATCTAGATTGTAAGTTCCCACGGGAACAGGGCCCTCAACTCCCCCTGTATTTGTCTGTAAAATTTTGTGTCTTATCGTATTGTTTCTCCACTGTACTGTTATCCTTGTACCCATGGGCAGCACTGCGGAATCTGTTGGCGCTTTATAAATAAAGAATAATAATAATATATTAAGAACTTTATATAAAAGTGCCCAACCATAGCTTAGAGTGTCACAGAAAATAAGACTTACTTACCCCAGGACACTCATCTACATGTAGTAGAAAGCCAAACCAGTACTGAAACGAGAATCAGTAGAGGTAATGGTATATATAAGAGTATATCGTCGATCTGAAAAGGGAGGTAAGAGATGAATCTCTACGACCGATAACAGAGAACCTATGAAATAGACCCCGTAGAAGGAGATCATTGAATTCAAATAGGCAATACTCTCCTCACATCCCTCTGACATTCACTGCACGCTGAGAGGAAAACCGGGCTCCAACCTGCTGCGGAGCTGATATCAACGTAGAATCTAGCACAAACTTACTTCACCACCTCCATAGGAGGCAAAGTTTGTAAAACTGATTTGTGGGTGTGGTGAGGGGTGTATTTATAGGCATTTTGAGGTTTGGGAAACTTTGCCCCTCCTGGTAGGAATGTATATCCCATACGTCACTAGCTCATGGACTCTTGCTAATTACATGAAAGAAAAGAGTATATCGTCGATCTGAAAAGGGAGGTAAGAGATGAATCTCTACGACCGATAACAGAGAACCTATGAAATAGACCCCGTAGAAGGAGATCATTGAATTCAAATAGGCAATACTCTCTTCACATCCCTCTGACATTCACTGCACGCTGAGAGGAAAACCGGGCTCCAACCTGTTGCAGAGCGCATATCAACGTAGAATCTAGCACAAACTTACTTCACCACCTCCACAGGAGGCAAAGTTTGTAAAACTGATTTGTGGGTGTGGTGAGGGGTGTATTTATAGGAATTTTGAGGTTTGGGAAACTTTGCCCCTCCTGGTAGGAATGTATATCGCATACGTCACTAGCTCATGGACTCTTGCTAATTATATGAAAGAAAAAGGTATTGCAGAATGAAAGGCAAGACCCAAAGTAGAAAAACTCACTGTTCTTGACCTTGTTACAGTCTAGGTCATGTGACTAGCTTCGTCACCAAGCATATCATTTTTGAACTATAACTGTCCATTAAGAATCTCACAATAAAATCACTATGTACATTTGGCTGTGCTTCAGATGTAAGGCATCAGGAACAAAAGATAATAAAAAGAATACATTTTCCAAATCTGTGGTAACTAATAGAGAATTTAAAAGAATAACATTTTATACTGATTTTATATAAATATCCTAAGCCCGACAGATGTTACATTTGTGTTACAGTGTATGTCTCTTCTACAGGTCCATCAATGCACACTAACTAACTAAAGGACTAAACCTTCTGTGCAGACATTTTGAAATATGAGAAATGGCCACTAAAATATATCCTTGTCTGCCGCAAGGATGGAACATGCTTGTAGAATAACCCTCTGAAACAAGAAATTAATCGACACGTTCTTGATAAGGCCAGCTTTAAACACTTTAAAGAAGACAATGGCTTTAAACTTTAAATTAAAAAAGGGAACATAGTAATGAATAATAATATTAAATTCGTGAGAAAAAGAAAATCAACATTACTAGAATCTAGAAATCCATGTTCCATTACCTTCTCCATAACAGGCAGAAACTTGAATTTAAGGCTAAAAGTAAGGGAAGGCAGGAGATATTATTGATAGGCTTTTTCATTTTCAGTTCTCTAGAAGGGATTGTCTGTTTGCAGTGGGGATGTGAAGATATCATCATTTGAGAGAACCTGAGTAAATTCTATTTCATTTCCTCAAAAAATTATATTTTAGACTAAAAGTTACTCTAAGTGAACCTCACTTAATCAGGAATCTCAGAGATCATTAAACTTGTATTTCTATCTCCATGTATCAAATGGAACGTCCATGATAGTGATAATTCTACTGGAGAAAAGGAACTAGACATAAATAAATACATGTGCAACTAAATGCACTAAGCCCATGGGTATTGATTCATTGGTATGCTCCATGTGCTGTCCACTTTACATACTCACCATTCAGTGCTGCTGTAACCTGCTTTGTATAAAGTCATGCATCTTACTAACATTCATTCTGATTCAATTGCCTTTAGCCGATAATAAATGCAAAGCAACGCCTGTTATGCTAACATAGTGACCATGACACATAAAAAAATAATAATATATGCTTACCTGATAATTTAATTTCCCTCTTCACAGGGAGAGTCCATGTTAACATTCATAACCTGTGGGAATACTATTGCAGTCTTTCAAGACAAGGCAAAGACACTCCAAACAAGGCTATAAACATCCCTTCCACTTCCCCTACCCTACAGTAGTTCAGCAGAGGATAAGGAAAACTTGAGAGATACAAGAGGATACAGAGGTGCATAAAATGACTGTTAAATGTGTAGTGGCGGCAATCGGGCAAGGTCGTGGATTCTCACTGCCAAGAAGGAAGTTAAATTATCAGGTAAGCATAATTTTAGAATTCTTTCAATTGGCAGTGAGAGTCCACAATAACATTTACAACCTGTGGGAAACCAATATTCACGCTGTGGAGTTCACGAACGTTCTGAAGGGAGATATAAGGGAGGCAGTCCTAAGAACCAGGCACTACTGCTTGTAGAACCCTTCTGCCGATGCAAAATCATCAAACTTAACAGAACACCTTTCTCTGCCTATCTCCATTATACAAGGCAAAGAGCTACTGGAAGGTAGGGGAAGTTAGAGGGCTATTTTTTAGCCTTGTTTGGGGTGTCTTTGTCTCCTCCTGGTGGCCAGGAATAGTATTTCAACAGGTTATGAATTTTATTGTGGACTCTCACTGCCAATTGAAGAAAAATAGAGAATTAACACAAACAATACTCACATTAGCCAAGTTCAAGTCCAGAGGTGGGCAGGGTACTGGTGATGGAGGCTGGTAGCTTTGTGACTCAGGAGATTCATGCACTTGCTGCTGTGAATGATGAAGTGGATGCTGGGACTGTTCTTGATATAATGGATATGGAGGGGGAGGCTCCAAGGGAGGAAGAGAAAGAGGATTCCTGTCCATGTTGATACCCTGGTGAAATAATAAACCACTTGTTACTTGGGCATTCATCTTTTTTTTTTTTTTTAAGTTAATGGTACACTGTAAAATCTTGCATTTAAAAACAAAAAAAACAATTTATGCTTACCAGATAAATTCCTTTCCTTCCTGGCAGGGAGAGTCCACGACTTAATTCCTTACTGTTGGGAAATACAAACACCTGGCCACCAGGAGGAGGCAAAGGCACCCCAGCCAAAGGCTTAAATATCCCTCCCACTTCCCCTATCCCCCAGTCTGCAGAGGGAACAAGGAAAAGTAGGAGAAACATCAGAGTATAAAGGTGCCAGAAGAAATAATATAAAAAGGGAGACGTCCTACAAAAATAAATTACATGTGGGGTTGTGGACTCTCCCTGCCAGGAAGGAAAGGAATTTATCTGGTAAGCATAAATTATGCTTTTCTTCCATAAGGCAGGGAGAGTCCACGACTTCATTCCTTACTGTTGGGAAAACTATACCCAAGCTCCAGAGGACACTAAAGGAATAACGGGAGGGAACAAAAAAGAGGCGGACCCTATTCTGAGGGCACCACAGCCAGCAAATCTTTTCTCTCGAAAGCTGCTTCAGTGGAAGCAAACACATCAAACTTATAAAATTTAGAAAAAAAGTGTGTAAGGAGGACCAGGTAGCCGCCTTACACATCTGATCCATAAAGGCTTCGTTCTTAAAAGCCCAGGAGAAAGCCACTGCTCTAGTGGAATGAGCTGTTATCCTCTAAGGAGGCTGTCGTCCCGCTGTCTCATAAGCTAAGCGGATGACACTCCTCAACCAGAAAGATAGGGAAGTCGTAGTAGCCTTCTGCCCCTTACGCTTCCCTGTATAGATGACAAAGAAGAAGATTGTCAGAATTCCTTAGTAGCCTGAAGATAGAACTTCAAGGCACGAACCACATCTAGATGGGGAAGCAAGCGTTCCTTCGCTGAAGAAGGATTAGGACACAAAGAAGGAACAGTTTCTTGATCAATGTTAAGATCCGACACCACCTTAGGGAGGAACTAGGGCTGGGTGATATGGGAGAAAAAATGTGCGATTTAATCATGTTTTTAACGTCAGCACCCCCTGTAACCCCCATAATCCACCCTCTGTAACCTACATAAGCCCCATCAGCTCCCACTGTAACCCCGCACCCCCTGTAACCCCCATAAGCCCCCCTCTGTAACCTACATAAGACCCATCAGCTCCCACTGTAACCCCGCACCCCCTGTAACCCCCATAAGCCCCCCTCTGTAACCTACATAAGTCCCATCAGCTCCCACTGTAACTCCCCTTTAACATCACAAGCACCGCCTGTAACCACCATCAGCCCCCAACCCACATAAGTCCCAGCGCACCCCCTCCCTGTAACTCGCATCAGCCACAGCGCACCCCCCTCCCTGTAACCCACATAAGCAACAGTGCTGCCCGGTAAGTTGGCCCCCCTCCCTGTAACCCACATCAGCCACAGAGCACAACGGTAAGTCGGACCCCCTCCCTGTAACCTGCATCAGCCACAGTGCTCCCCGGTAAGTCAGCTCAATGTCGCAAGGCGGACACAGCAAGTCGGTGGCCCTTCTGTACGTCATAGGTGACATCAAATGGTGCAGGGCCAAAAATCGCATACACTTGCGGTTTTAAAACTGCATCTGCGATTAATCATGCAGCCCTAGGAGGAACCCTAATTTAGTAAGTAAAACCGCATTATCGGCATGGAAAACAAGATAAGGGGGGATCACATTGCAAGGCAGAAATCTCAGCCAACAAAAATAGAACCTTCCAAGATAACAATTTAATGTCAACAGTATGCAAAGGCTCAAACGGAGCCTGCTGCAAAACACTAAGAACAAGATTGAGGCTCCAAGGCAGAGCCCCAGATCTAAACACAGGTCTGATTCTAGTCAGAGCCTTAAAGGGATAGTAAACCCAAAAAACATGTTTAACTCAATCAAACATCTTTATATTTGTAATTGGTACCTTTGTACAATTTTCTTTACATTCCTTGTAATTTCAATTTAAAAATTAATACTTCGCCAAACCCATTTTCTGCTCATTATAAGGGCCTATTACGATGTTCTACTTAGGTAAAAACATCATGGCCGTCCGCATGCGCATTAAAACAAAGGTATTGGCAACGCATGCGCAGACTCGCCCCCCTGTCTCCAGCAGCAAATTGAGCAGTCTACTGACAGGAGGCAGGAGCACAAGTTCTTGCAAGCAGGCACCGGCTAATCAGGATAATAGAGGGGCATCTGGACAGATTTTGTAAACCGGATCTCAGAAACGCATCAACTCAGGGAGTGAAAAATATAAATCTTTAAATGATTACTGCTTGAAGGGGCAGCGTCACAAAGAAAACGAGGAGGAGACATTTTAGGAGAGCTGCGTTCATGCTACAATTCTTCCCTGCTTATGATAAAGTGCATCTGTGCTTTAGACATTGAATACAGCGGTGAGTATGAGAGCTCTGTTTATTTAAGCTGTCGGGCTCATCTCCTCCATCCTTCTTGCTGTGTTTGCTTTCATGTGGAATCGGAGCCCTCACAGTCACTAATCAAGCAAAGAAAGCAAGGAGGGGGAAGATGAGCCCAACAGCTTAAATTAACTTTTTGCTCACTGCTGTATTCAACGTTTGCTCTCCTTAGTGCAGGGTTAAAGTGGGACAGAAGCAGCTGTGAAGTCTCGCACAGCTCCCAGTCAACGTTAGTTCACTCTGATCCAGACCACTTTCCTTTGGTAAACTTGCAGCCTGGGCTGGAGCGTGGTTTATATTGTTCCCTGTCTCCTCTCAGTTTCCTGTGTGAAGCTGCCCCTCCAAGCACAATGTTTTTAACTTTGCTGTGTACTTTAACACTAAATGTAATATTAAAATTAAGGGGCCCAGCAGCTTCACCATTGGATGGGGGGGCGGATGCTAGATTTACATGAGCCATGCATCATTTTATGGGCGGTCGTTACTGCTCATTTCATGATAATTTAATCTTTAAAATGAAGGTATGCGAAAGCTTCATTTAAAAAAACAAAAAAACTGTTTTATTTGCATTTATAGTAGTCTTTATATTAACATATTTTAATTAGGTTCAAAAAGGAATCAATTTCTAACCCTTTAACAAAGGACTGCACATCCGTAAGCTCAGCCAATCTCTTGTGCAGTAACACAGACAGAGCCGATATCTGTCCCTTCAGGGAACTAGCGGATAGACCCTTCTCCAGTCCATCCTGGAGAAAAAATAAAATTCTGGCAACCTTAACCTTATCAGATGTATTCCTGAAGAAAGGAAGAAATACAGAGGCGCCTCTAAGTGCAGTATCACCAAACAAGATCCAGTAAGCAACAAAAGTATATATAGATATACTCACTTTTAGTAAAGCACACTATAGTGCCATTGGAGCAGACCGAGACTTCTGAGCTGCTCGGCTGACTGATCAGCAGTAACTCTCACAGGAGGAATTCTGTTCTGTGTTCTCCCAGTAACGCTCCGTGTTGCAACCGCTATTGGTAACTTGTCAGCAAGCTCCTACTTGCGGGGATGCAGGTACATGGAACAACTGATCCTCTAAACATCCACAAAGGCAGCGGTAGTATGTCTAATTTTAAACTCACGCCTCCTTGTGTGACATCACACAGGTGTATAGCGTTCAGCTGTTACCTCCTAAAAGCTAGACCTCTCTTCTATTGCAAGTACTAGTACTTGATACAAAAAGGATAAATTTATATTGTAACAAAATCGACATATTTTGTGTGTTAACATTGTGTTCACTTAAAAACTAAAACTATATGCATAGTATATAATAGGTACTTAATATTGTAATGACATCAACATTTCTTAGTATATTTTAAAATTACATTTGATTCCGAACTGAAACTATATGCATAGTACATCATCACATTGATGGAACCATGTCTTAAACGTGTATATATATATATATATATATATATATATATATATATATATATATATATATATATATATATATATACAGTGGGACCTCGGTTTATTGCGAAAAATTCGTAAACCGAAACACGGTTTCCCATAGGAATGCATTGAAAACCAATTAATGCGTTCCGGAGGTGAGAAAAAAAGTCAAATAAAGTCTACAAAACCTGCTGCAAAAGGCTCCAAAATTTGCTGCAAATGGCTCCAATGGCTCCAAAAGGCTCCACAACTTGCTGCAAATGGCTCCAAAGGGCTCAACAACTTGCTGCAAATGGCTCCAAAAGGCTCAACAACTTGTTGCAAATGGCTCTAAAACCTCTCCAACTGCTACCCACACTTCAGTATGCAGGGGCAAACCGGGACACTTGTTTCGTATTGCGAAAAAAATTCGTAAACCGAGGGGCAAACCGGAACATTTGTTTCGTATTGCGAAAAAAATTCTTAAACCGAGACAATTTTTTTCAAGATTTTGAATTCGTAAACCGAAATTTCGTATACCGAGTCGTTTGTAAACCGAGGTCCCACTGTATATATATATATATATATATATAAGAGTGTACATCCTCCATATTAACTATCCCTATTCAATTGTTTGATACGAAGACTGAAAAACTTCAGCCTTGATAAGGAAATAATATGTAAACATAATATCAATCGTATATGTGTGCGTATATAGATGTCTCTAAGTGGGTAATATATAATGCTCATTTTAAACCAAGGCCAATTTTAGCATGATATCCTATAAAACAAAATTTATGCTTACCTGATAAATTTATTTCTTTTGTGGTTTATCCAGTCCACGGGTTCATCCATTACTTGTGGGATATTCTCCTTCCCAACAGGAAGTTGCAAGAGGACACCCACAGCAGAGCTGTCTATATAGCTCCTCCCCTAACTGCCACCCCCAGTCATTCGACCGAAGACAAGCAAGAAAAAAGGAGAAACTATAGGGTGAGGTGGTGACTGTAGTTTAAAAATAAAAAACACCTGCCTAAAAATGACAGGGCGGGCCGTGGACTGGATACACCACAAGAGAAATAAATTTATCAGGTAAGCATGAATTTTGTTTTCTCTTGTAAAGGTGCATCCAGTCCACGGGTTTATCCATTACTTGTGGGATACCAATACCAAAGCTTTAGGAAACGGATGAAGGGAGGGACAAGGCAGGAACTTAAACGGAAGGCACCACTGCCTGTAAGACCTTACTCCCAAAAATAGCCTCCGAAGAAGCAAAAGTATCGAATTTGTAGAATTTAGAAAAATTGTGAAGCGAAGACCAAGTCGCCGCCTTACAAATCTGTTCAACAGAGGCCTCATTTTTAAAAGCCCATGTGGAAGCTACCGCTCTAGTGGAATGAGCTGTAATTCTTTCAGGAGGCTGCTGGCCAGCAGTCTCATAAGCTAAGCGGATTATGCTTCTCAGCCAAAAAGAAAGAGAAGTTGCCGAAGCCTTTTGGCCTCTCCTCTGTCCAGAGTAGACAACAAAGCAGATGTTTGACGAAAATCCTTCGTAGCTTGTAAATAAAACTTTAAAGCACGAACCACATCAAGATTGTGTAAAAGACGTTCCTTCTTTGAGGAAGGATTAGGACATAATGAAGGAACAACAATCTCCTGATTGATGTTCTTATTAGATACTACCTTAGGAAGAAACACAGGTTTGGTACGCAAAACTACCTTATCTGCATGGAAAATCAGATAAGGGGAATCACACTGTAAAGCAGATCACTCCGAAACTCTTCGAGCCGAGGAGATAGCTACTAGAAACAGAACTTTACAAGATAAAAGTTTAATATCTATGGAATGCAAAGGTTCAAACGGAACCCCTTGAAGAACCTTAAGAACTAAATTTAAACTCCATGGCGGAGCAACAGGTTTAAACACAGGCTTAATTCTAACTAAAGCCTGACAAAACGCCTAAATGTCTGGAACCTCAGCCAGACGTTTGTGCAAAAGAATAGACAGAGCAGAAATCTGTCCCTTTAACCCCTTAACGACCAAGGACGTACGCCACACGTCCTAAAAAAAAATACACTTAATGACCGAGGATGTGTGGTGTACGTCCTTGGTCTGGAAAGCAGCTGGAAGCGATCCTGCTCGCTTCCAGCTGCTTTCCGGTTATTGCAGTGATGCCTCGATATGGAGGCATCCTGCAATAACCCCCCTTGGCCATCCGATGCAGAGAGAGCCACTCTGTGGCCCTCTCTGCACCGGACATCGATGGCCGGTATCGTTGGTGGGTGGGAGCTTACGTGGGAGGCGGGTGGGCGGCCATCGATGCTCTGTATGGAGTGGAGGGGGGCGGGATCGGGGGCGGGACCACGGGGGCGCGCACGGGAGCGCGCGCGTGCACGGGGGTTGGTGGGCGGGCGCGTGCAAGGGGCGGGAGCGGGTGGGAACCGCTACACTACAGAAAAACATAAAGTAAAAAAAAAAAAAAAAGGAAAGTTTAAACTTTAAAAATATAATCTAAGGGATCTGGAAGGGGTGGGGGGTTGGTCTTGGTGGGGGGGAAAGCTAAACTACAGAAAAGGGCTTTTTTTTTAATAAAAAGGCACATTTTTTGCAAAACTGGGTACTGGCAGACAGCTGCCAGTACCCAAGATGGCGCCCATTAAGGCAGAGGGGAAGGGTTAGAGAGCTGTTAGGTGGGGGATCAGTGAGGTTGGGTTCTAAGGGGGGATCATACACATCAGCATATGTAAATATGCTTTTTTTTTTTTTTTTTTTTTTAAAAAAGGGCCAAATACCTTTTATTTTAGTACTGGCAGAGTTTCTGCCAGTACTTAAGATGGCGGGGACAATTGTGGGGTGGGGGAGGGAAGAGAACTGTTTGGGAGGGATCAGGGGGTCTGATGTTTCAGGTGGGAGGCTGAGCTCTACACTAAAGATAAAATTAACCCTGCAAGCTCCCTACAAGCTACATAATTAACCCCTTCACTGCTAGCCATAATACACGTGTGATGCGCAGCGGCATTTAGAGGCCTTCTAATTACCAAAAAGCAATGCCAAAGCCATATATGTCTGCTATTTCTGAACAAAGGGGATCCCACAGAAGCATTTACAACCATTTGTGCCATAATTGCACAAGCTGTTTGTAAATAATTTCAGTGAGAAACCTAAAATTGAGAAAAAACATAATTTATGCTTACCTGATAAATTCCTTTCTTCTGTAGTGTGATCAGTCCACGGGTCATCATTACTTCTGGGATATTAACTCCTCCCCAACAGGAAGTGCAAGAGGATTCACCCAGCAGAGCTGCATATAGCTCCTCCCCTCTACGTCACTCCCAGTCATTCGACCAAGGACCAACGAGAAAGGAAAAGCCAAGGGTGAAGTGGTGACTGGAGTATAAATTAAAAAATATTTACCTGCCTTAAAACAGGGCGGGCCGTGGACTGATCACACTACAGAAGAAAGGAATTTATCAGGTAAGCATAAATTATGTTTTCTTCTGTTAAGTGTGATCAGTCCACGGGTCATCATTACTTCTGGGATACCAATACCAAAGCAAAAGTACACGGATGACGGGAGGGATAGGCAGGCTCTTTATACAGAAGGAACCACTGCCTGAAGAACCTTTCTCCCAAAAATAGCCTCCGATGAAGAAAAAGTGTCAAATTTGTAAAATTTGGAAAAAGTATGAAGCGAAGACCAAGTTGCAGCCTTGCAAATCTGTTCAACAGAGGCCTCATTCTTAAAGGCCCAAGTAGAAGCCACAGCTCTAGTGGAATGAGCTGTAATCCTTTCAGGAGGCTGCTGTCCAGCAGTCTCATAAGCTAAACGAATTATGCTACGAAGCCAAAAAGAAAGAGAGGTAGCAGGAGCTTTTTGACCTCTCCTCTGCCCAGAGTAAACGACAAACAGAGAAGACGTTTGTCGAAATTCCTTAGTTGCCTGTAAGTAAAATTTTAGAGCACGGACTACATCCAGGTTGTGCAGTAGACGTTCCTTCTTCGAAGAAGGATTTGGGCATAAAGAAGGAACAACAATCTCTTGATTGATATTCCTGTTAGTAACTACCTTAGGTAAGAACCCAGGTTTAGTACGCAGAACTACCTTATCCGAATGAAAAATCAAATAAGGAGAATCACAATGTAAGGCTGATAACTCAGAGACTCTTCGAGCCGAGGAAATAGCCATTAAAAATAGAACTTTCCAAGATAACAACTTTATATCAATGGAATGAAGGGGTTCAAACGGAACGCCCTGTAAAACATTAAGAACAAGGTTTAAACTCCATGGTGGAGCAACCGTTTTAAACACAGGCTTAATCCTGGCCAAAGTCTGACAAAAAGCCTGGACGTCAGGAACTTCTGACAGACGTTTGTGTAACAGAATGGACAGAGCTGAGATCTGTCCCTTTAATGAACTAGCGGATAAACCCTTTTCTAAACCTTCTTGTAGAAAAGACAATATCCTAGGAATCCTAACCTTACTCCAAGAGTAACCCTTGGATTCACACCAATATAGGTATTTACGCCATATCTTATGGTAAATCTTTCTGGTAACAGGTTTCCTAGCCTGTATTAAGGTATCAATAACTGACTCAGAAAACCCACGTCTTGATAAAATCAAGCGTTCAATTTCCAAGCAGTCAGCTTCAGAGAAGTTAGACTTTGATGTTTGAAGGGACCCTGAATCAGAAGGTCCTGTTTCAGAGGTAGAGACCAAGGTGGACAGGATGACATGTCCACCAGATCTGCATACCAAGTCCTGCGTGGCCACGCAGGTGCTATTAGAATCACTGATGCTCTCTCTTGTTTGATTCTGGCAATCAATCGAGGAAGCATCGGGAAGGGTGGAAACACGTAAGCCATCCTTAAGTCCCAAGGTGCTGTCAGAGCATCTATCAGGACTGCTTCTGGATCCCTGGATCTGGACCCGTAACGAGGAAGCTTGGCGTTCTGTCGAGACGCCATGAGATCTATCTCTGGTTTGCCCCAACGTCGAAGTATTTGGGCAAAGACCTCCGGATGAAGTTCCCACTCCCCCGGATGCAAAGTCTGACGACTTAAGAAATCCGCCTCCCAGTTCTCCACTCCCGGGATGTGGATTGCTGACAGGTGGCAAGAGTGAGACTCTGCCCAGCGAATTATCTTTGATACTTCCATCATAGCTAGGGAGCTTCGTGTCCCTCCCTGATGGTTGATGTAAGCTACAGTCGTGATGTTGTCCGACTGAAAACTGATGAAACCCCGCGTTGTCAACTGGGGCCAAGCCAGGAGGGCATTGAGAACTGCTCTCAATTCCAGAATGTTTATTGGCAGGAGACTCTCCTCCTGACTCCATTGTCCCTGAGCCTTCAGAGAATTCCAGACGGCACCCCAACCTAGAAGGCTGGCGTCTGTTGTTACAATTGTCCAGTCTGGTCTGCTGAATGGCATCCCCCTGGACAGATGTGGCCGAGAAAGCCACCAAAGAAGAGAATTTCTGGTCTCTTGATCCAGATTCAGAGAAGGGGATAAGTCTGAGTAATCCCCATTCCACTGACTTAGCATGCACAGTTGCAGTGGTCTGAGGTGTAGGCGTGCAAAGGGTACTATGTCCATTGCCGCTACCATTAAGCCGATTACCTCCATGCATTGAGCCACTGACGGGTGTTGAATGGAATGAAGGGTGCGGCAAGCACTTTGAAGTCTTGTTAACCTGTCCTCTGTCAGGTAAATCTTCATTTTTACAGAATCTATAAGAATCCCCAGGAAGGGAACTCTTGTGAGTGGAACGAGTGAACTTTTCTTTTCGTTCACCTTCCATCCATGTGACCTTAGAAATGCCAGTACTAACTTTGTATGAGACTTGGCAGTTTGAAAGCTTGAATTAGAATGTCGTCTAGGTATGGAGCTACCGAGATTCCCCGCGGTCTTAGTACCGCCAGAAGAGCACCCAGAACCTTTGTGAAGATTCTTGGAGCTGTAGCCAATCCGAATGGAAGAGCCACAAACTGGTAATGCCTGTCTAGGAAGGCAAACCTTAGGTACCGATAATGATCTTTGTGAATCGGTATGTGAAGGTAAGCATCTTTTAAATCTACAGTGGTCATGTACTGACCCTCTTGGATCATAGGTAAAATTGTCCGAATAGTCTCCATCTTGAACGATGGAACTCTTAGGAACTTGTTTAGGATCTTTAAGTCCAGGATTGGTCTGAAAGTTCCCTCTTTTTTGGGAACCACAAACAGATTTGAGTAAAACCCCTGTCCCTGTTCCGATCGTGGAACTGGGTGGATTACTCCCATTAACAAGAGCTCTTGTACGCAGCGTAGAAACGCCTCTTTCTTTGTCTGGATTGTTGACAACCTTGACAGATGAAATCTCTCTCTTGGAGGAGAGTATTTGAAGTCCAGAAGGTATCCCTGAGATATTATTTCTAGCGCCCAGGGATCCTGGACATCTCTTGCCCAAGCCTGGGCGAAGAGAGAAAGCCTGCCCCCCACTAGATCCGATCCCGGATCGGGGGCCCTCAATTCATGCCGTTTTAGGGGCAGCAGTAGGTTTCCTGGTCTGCTTGCCCTTGTTCCAGGACTGGTTAGGTTTCCAGCCTTGTCTGTAGCGAGCAACAGCTCCTTCCTGTTTTGGTGCAGAGGAAGTTGATGCTGCTCCTGCTTTGAAATTACGAAAGGAACGAAAATTAGACTGTCTAGTCTTAGATTTGGCTTTGTCCTGAGGCAGGGCATGGCCTTTACCTCCTGTAATGTCAGCGATAATCTCTTTCAACCCGGGCCCGAATAAGGTCTGCCCTTTGAAAGGTATATTAAGCAATTTAGACTTAGAAGTAACATCAGCTGACCAGGATTTTAGCCACAGCGCCCTGCGTGCCTGAATGGCGAATCCTGAATTCTTCGCCGTAAGTTTAGTAAGATGTACTACGGCCTCCGAAATGAATGAATTAGCTAGTTTAAGGACTCTAAGCCTGTCCGTAATGTCGTCCAGAGTAGCTGAACTAATGTTCTCTTCCAGAGACTCAATCCAGAACGCCGCTGCAGCCGTGATCGGCGCAATGCATGCAAGGGGTTGCAATATAAAACCTTGTTGAACAAACATTTTCTTAAGGTAACCCTCTAATTTTTTATCCATTGGATCTGAAAAGGCACAGCTATCCTCCACCGGGATAGTGGTACGCTTAGCTAAAGTAGAAACTGCTCCCTCTACCTTAGGGACCGTTTGCCATAAGTCCCGTGTGGTGGCGTCTATTGGAAACATTTTTCTAAATATCGGAGGGGGTGAGAACGGCACACCGGGTCTATCCCACTCCTTAGAAACAATTTCAGTAATTCTCTTAGGTATAGGAAAAACCTCAGTACTCGTCGGTACCGCAAAATATTTATCCAACCTACACATTTTCTCTGGTATTGCAACTGTGTTACAATCATTCAGAGCCGCTAACACCTCCCCTAGTAATACACGGAGGTTTTCCAGTTTAAATTTAAAATATGAAATATCTGAATCCAGTTTTGGATCAGAACCGTCACCCACAGAATGAAGTTCTCCGTCCTCATGTTCTGCAACCTGTGACGCAGTGTCTGACATGGCCCTAATATTATCAGCGCACTCTGTTCTCACCCCAGAGTGATCACGCTTACCTCTTAGTTCTGGTAATTTAGCCAAAACTTCAGTCATAACAGAAGCCATATCCTGTAATGTGATTTGTAATGGCCGGCCAGATGTACTCGGCGCTACAATATCACGCACCTCCCGAGCGGGAGATGCAGGTACTGGCACGTGAGGCGAGTTAGTCGGCATAACTCTCCCCTCGTTGTTTGGTGAAATTTGTTCAATTTGTACAGATTGACTTTTATTTAAAGTAGCATCAATACAGTTAGTACATAAATTTCTATTGGGCTCCACTTTGGCATTGCAACAAATGACACAGGTATCTTCCTCTGAATCAGACATGTTTAACACACTAGCAAATAAACTTGCAACTTGGAATACAATTCAATTAAAAACGTACTGCGCCTTTAAGAAGCACAGAAAATCTATAACAGTTGAAAATTAATAAATTGAAACAGTTATAGCCTCAATC
Organism: Bombina bombina; assembly: GCF_027579735.1. Taxonomy (NCBI): domain Eukaryota; kingdom Metazoa; phylum Chordata; class Amphibia; order Anura; family Bombinatoridae; genus Bombina; species Bombina bombina. The sequence continues at coordinate 664,666,658 of NC_069504.1, read as the reverse complement.
CTTGTAAACAACACAACTTTAGCAAAGGTTTAATCCCAATAGCAAAGATAACAAATTCTGAAAGCAGGAAACAATTACAGAATAAACGTTTTTTATCACAGTCAACTATAATTCTCACAGCTCTGCTGAGAGAAATTACCTCCCTCAAAATAAGTTTGAAGACCCCTGAGTTCTGTAGAGATGAACCGGATCATGCAGGGAATACAATGAGCTGCTGACTGAAATAACTGATGCATAGAAAAGGCGCCAAAAAACGGCCCTTCCCCCTCACACACAGCAGTGAGAGAGAACAGAAACTGACAGAAAAAGATTAAGCAACTGCCAAGTGGAAAAATGGTGCCCAAACATTTATTCACTCAGTACCTCAGCAAATGAAAACAATTTTACATTCCAGCAAAAACGCTAAACATAATTTCTAGTTATTAAACAGCTTTATGTACTTCTTACAGTGTAATTCTAGTGAAGTACCATTCCCCAGAATACTGAAGTGTAAAGTATACATACATGACATTATATCGGTATGGCAGGATTTTCTCATCAATTCCATTGTCAGAAAATAAAAGCTGCTACATACCTCTATGCAGATTCATCTGCCCGCTGTCCCCTGATCTGAAGTTTACCTCTCCTCAGATGGCCGAGAAACAGCAATATGATCTTAACTACTCCGGCTAAAATCATAGCAAAAACTCTGGTAGATTCTTCTTCAAACTCTGCCAGAGAGGTAATAACACACTCCGGTGCTATTTTAAAATAACAAACTTTTGATTGAAGATATAAAACTAAGTATAATCACCATAGTCCTCTCACACCTCCTATCTAGTCGTTGGGTGCAAGAGAATGACTGGGAGTGACGTAGAGGGGAGGAGCTATATGCAGCTCTGCTGGGTGAATCCTCTTGCACTTCCTGTTGGGGAGGAGTTAATATCCCAGAAGTAATGATGACCCGTGGACTGATCACACTTAACAGAAGAAATTTAACTTTTTTTTTAATTTGATCGCATTTGGCGGTGAAATGGTGGCATAAAATATACCAAAATTGGCCTAGATCAATACTTGGGGTTGTCTACTACACTACACTAAAGCTAAAACTATCCCAAAAAGCTCCCTACATGCTCCCTAATTACCCCTTCACTGCTGGGCATAATACACGTGTGGTGCGCAGTGGCATTTAGCGGCCTTCTAATTACCAAAAAGCAACGCCAAAGTCATATATGTCTGCTCTTTCTGAACAAAGGGGATCCCAGATAAGAATTTACAACAATTTATGCCATAATTGCACAAGCTGTTTGTAAATAATTTAAGTTAGAAACCAAAAGTTTGTGAAAAAATTTGTGAAAAGTGAACGATTTTTTGTATTTGATTGCATTTGGCGGTGAAATGGTGGCATGAAATATACCAAAATGGGCCTAGATCAATACTTTGGGTTGTCTACTAAAAAAAAAATATATACATGTCAATGGATATTCAGAGATTCCTGAAAGATATCAGTGTTCTAATGTAACTAGCGCTAATTTTGAAAAGAAATGGTTTGGAAATAGCAAAGTGCTACTTGTATTTATGGCCCTATAGTTTACAAAAAAAGCAAAGAACATGTAAACATTGGGTATTTCTAAATTCAGGACAAAATTTAGAAACTATTTAGCATAGGTGTTTTTTTGTGGTTGTAGATGTGTAACAGATTTTGGGGGTCAAAGTTAGAAAAAGTGTGTTTTTTTCCATTTTTTCCTCATATTTTATAATTTTTTTTATAGTAAATTATAAGATATGATGAAAATAATGGTATCTTTAGAAAGTCCATTTAATGGCAAGAAAAACGGTATATAATATGTGTGGGTACAGTAAAATGAGTAAGAGGAAAATTACAGCTAAACACAAACACCTCAATAATGTAAAAATAGCCTTGGTCCCAAACGGACAGAAAATGGAAAAGTGCTGTGGTCATTAAGGGGTTAAGGAACTAGCAGACAATCCTTTCTCCAATCCCTCTTGGAGAAAGGATAAGATTCTAGGAATCCTGACTTTACTCCATGAGTAACCCTTGGATTCACACCAATGAAGATATTTACACCATATCTTATGATAGATTTTCCTGGTGACAGGCTTTCAAGCCTGAATTAAGGTATCAATGACTCGGAAAAACCACGCTTTGATAGAATCAATCGTTCAATCTCCAAGCAGTCAGAAGCAGAGAAATTAGATTTGGATGTTTGAAAGGACCTTGAAGTAGAAGTCCATGGTGGAAAGGATGTCCACCAGATCTGCATACCAAGTCCTGCGTGGCCACGCAGGAGCTATCAAAATCACTGAAGCTCTCTCCTGCTTGATCTTGGCAATCAGACGAGGGAGCAGAGTAAACGGTGGAAACACATAAGCCAGGCTGAAGGACCAGGGCGCTGCTAGAGCATCTATCAGCACTGCCTTGGGATCCCTGGACCTGGACCCGTAACGAGGAAGCTTGGCGTTCTGACGAGACGCCATGAGATCCAGTTCTGGTTTGCCCCATAGTTGAATCAACTGGGCAAATACCTCCGGATGGAGCTCCCACTCCCCCGGATGAAAAGTCTGCCGACTTAGGAAATCCGCCTCCCAGTTCTCTACTCCTGGGATATGGATAGCTGAGAGATGGCAAGAGTGAACCTCTGCCCATAGAATTATCTTTGAAACCTCCAACATCGCCAGGGGGCTCCTTGTACCCCCCTGATGGTTGATATAGGCTACAGTCGTTATGTTGTCCGGCTGAAATCTGATGAACCTGACCGCAGTTAGCTGAGGCCAAGCCTGAAGAGCATTGAATATCGCTCTTAGTTCCAGAATGTTTATCGGAAGGAGGGCTTCCTCCTGAGTCCACGAACCCTGAGCCTTCAGGGAGTTCCAGACTGCGCCCCAGCCCAGAAGGCTGGCATCTGTCGTCACTATAGTCCATTCTGGCCTGCAGAAGCTCATTCCCTTGGACAGATGGACCCGAGATAGCCACCAGAGAAGAGAATCCCTGGCCTCTTGATCCAGATTTAGCAGAGGGGACAAATCTGTGTAATCCCCATTCCACTGATTGAGCATGCAAAGTTGCAGTGGTCTGAGATGTAGGCGGGCAAACGGAACTATGTCCATTGCCGCTACCATTAAGCCAATTACTTCCATACACTGAGCCACTGACGGCTGAGAAGTGGAATAAAGAGCACGGCAGGAAGTTAGAAGCTTTGACAACCTGACCTCTGTAAGAAAAATCTTAATTTCTACTGAATCTATCAGAGTTCCTAGGAAGGAAACTCCTGTGAGAGGGGAGAGAGAACTCTTTTCTTCGTTCACCTTCCACCCATAAGACCTCAGGAATGCCAGAACAATGTCCGTATGGGACTTGGTGATTTAAAAATTCGACGTCTGTATCAGAATGTCGTCTAGGTAAGGAGCCACCGCAATGCCTCGTGGCCTTAGAACCGCCAGTAGGGACCCTAGAACCTTCGTAAAGATTCTTGGTGCGGGTAACCCGAAGGGAAGAGCCACAAACTGGTAATGTCTGTCTAGGAAGGCAAACCTGAGAAACCGATGATGATCTCTGTGTATCGGAATGTGGAGATAAGCATCCTTTAAGTCCACGGTAGTCATATATTGACACTCCTGGATCATAGGTAGGATGGTTCGAATAGTCTCTATCTTGAAGGATGGGACCCTGAGAAATTTGTTTAGGATCTTGAGATCCAAGATTGGTCTGAAAGTTCCCTCTTTTTTGGGAACTATAAACAGATTTGAATAGAATCCTTGCCCCTGTTCCTCCCTTGGAACTGGGTGGATCACTCCCATAACCAGAAGGTCTTGAACGCAACGTAAGAATGCCTCTCTCTTTATCTGGTTTGCAGATAATTGTGAGAGATGAAATCTCCCCTCTGGAGATGAGGCTTTGAAATCCAGAAAATATCCCTGGGAAACAATCTCCAGAGCCCAGGGATCCTGGACGTCTCTTGCCCAAGCCTGGGCGAAGAGAGAAAGTCTGCCCCCAACTAGATCCGGTCCCGGATCGGGGGCTACTCCTTCATGCTGTCTTAGAGGCAGCAGCAGGTTTTTTGGCCTGCTTTCCCTTGTTCCAAGTCTGGTTAGGTCTCCAGACTGGCTTGGACTGGGCAAAATTTCCTTCTTGTTTTGCAGTAGAGGAAGTTGAAGTTGCGCCACTTTTGAAGTTTCGAAAGGAACGAAAATTAGTCTGTTTGGTCCTTTGTTTGTTGGACCTATCCTGGGGAAGGGCGTGGCCTTTTCCTCCAGTAATATCAGAAATGATCTCCTTCAGTCCAGGCCCGAATAGGGTCTGCCCTTTGAAGGGGATGTTGAGAAGCTTAGACTTTGAAGTAACATCAGCTGACCAGGATTTAAGCCATAGCGCCCTACGCGCCTGAATGGCAAAACCTGAATTCTTAGCCGTTAGCTTTGTTAAATGAAAAACGGCGTCAGAAATAAATGAATTGGCTAACTTAAGAGCTTTAAGCCTGCCTAGGATATAATCCAACGGGGTCTCCACCTGTAGAGCCTCTTCAAGAGACTCGAACCAGAAAGCCGCTGCAGCAGTGACTGGGGCAATGCATGCAAGAGACTGGAGAATAAAACCTTGTTATATAAGATTTTCTTAAGGAAACCCTCTAATTTTTTATCCATTAGATCTAGGAAAGCACAACTGTCCTCGACGGGATAGTTGTACGCTTAGCTAGGGTAGAGACTGCTCCCTCCACCTTAGGGACCGTCTGCCACAAGTCCCGTGTAGCGGCATCTATGGGAAACATCTTTTTAAAAGCAGGAGGGGGAAGAGAACGGTACACCTGGTCTATCCCATTCCTTCGTAATAATTTCTGAAAACCTCTTAGGGATTGGAAAAACATCAGTGTAAACAGGCACTGCAAAGTATTTGTCCATTTTACACAATTTCTCTGGGACTACAATGGTGTCACAGTCATCCAGAGTCGCTAAAACCTCCCTGAGCAACAAGCAGAGGTGTTCAAGCTTAAATTTAAATGCTGTAATTTCAGAGTCAGACTGAAGTAACGCCTTCCCTGAATCAGAAATGTCACACACAGATAGAAGCTCTCCTGCTTCGGCTTCTGTACATTGTGAGGGTATATCAGACATAGCTACTAAAGCGTCAGAAAGCTCTGTATTTGTTCTAGCCCCAGAGCTGTCTCACTTTCCTTGTAACCCTGGCAGTTTGGACAATACCTCTGTGAGGGTATGATTCATAACTGCCGCCATGTCTTGGGTAAACGCATTGGACGCGCCAGATGTACTTGGCGTCACTTGCGCTGGAGATATAGGTTCTGACACATTGGGAGAGCTAGGTGGTTTAACCTCCCTTTTGTCAGTCTGAGAAACCTCTGGTGATAAATCTTTAAAACCCATAATATGGTCTTTATAACTTATAGAAAGGTCAGTGCATTTGGTACACATTCTAAGAGGGGGTTCCACAATGGCTTCTAAACATAATGAACAAGGAGTTTCCTCTATGTCAGACATGTTTAACAGACTAGTAATGAGACCAGCAAGCTTGGAAAACACTTTAATAAATGTGAAAAAGCAATTAAACAAAAACGGTACTGTGCCTTTAAGAGAAAAAAACTACCACATAAACTGCAAAACAGTGTTAAAAAGTAGTAAACTCTACGAAATTTTTACAGTGTGTATAAGAGACTAAAGCAGCATTGCACCCACTTGCAAATGGATGATTAACCCCTTAAGCCCCAAACCGGATTAAAAAAAGGTAAAACCGTAAAAAAACAGTCAAACACACTGCCACAGCTCTGCTGTGGCTCCTACCTGCCCTTAAACACGATTTTTGCAGGAAAAAAACCCTCTATAGTGGTCCTAGATGCCAGAGGACTCCTTTAGGGAAGCTGGATGTCTCAGTCTGAATATCAACTGCGCATAAAGTGCGCGAAATTAGGCCCCTCCCACCATGCACTCAATGTCAGAGGGCCTTAAAAAAGTACTCCTATGAGTAATCTAAGAAGCCATGTGGAAAACTAGGCCCCAAATAAAGATTTATCACCCTCAGAGAAAAAACGTTTTTTCTGTAAGTTATGCAAACGTTTTCACACTAACTAATATGAGAGTTAACATGAATATTACCCTTATCTTGTAAGCATGATCCCAGTCGTTGTTAAATCACTGTATCAGGCTTACCTCAAATATACCAGGCACTGTCAGCATTTTCTAGACCTTATCATCTCTCTAGAAAAAAATATACTGAACATACCTCAAAGCAGGTGATCTGCAAACCGTCCCCCCAACTGAAGTTTTCTTTCCATACTCTTCAGTTATGTGTGAGAACAGCAATGGACCTTAGTTACAAACCGCTAAGATCATCAACCTCCAGGCAGATTCTTCTTCCAATTTCTGCCTGAGAGTAAAACAGTACAACGCCGGTACCTGTTGGGAAGGAGAATATCCCACAAGTAATGGATGAACCCGTGGACTGGATACACCTTTACAAGAGAAAATAATAGTAAGAATATAGTAACATTTTCAGGCCAGTAATCTTTACATTAAATACTGGCTTCTATCTCATAGTTTAAACTTGCCATCCTATTTTAATATCCTTACATCCAATTACTGAAACTCAATAAGATTATCCAAATATGCTTCACCCTATCAATTAATAAACATGTGTCATTTAACTTACTAGTGCTAAAAAAAGTGATATACATGTCCTCAAACTATACTAAAATTACATTATCTGAACGTAAACTAAGATAAGGAGACTCATACTGTAATGCCGAAATCTGACACTCTCCGAGCAAAGAAATGGCAACCAGAAATAAAACTTTCCAAGATAACAACTTAATATCTATGGAATGCATAGGCTCAAAAGGAGCCCCTTGAAGAACTTAAGAATTAAATTCAGACTCCAAGGTGGAGTAACTGGTTTGAACACAGGCCTGATCCTGACCAAGGCCTGACAAAAATGCTTGCACATCTGGAACATCCGCCAGCCTTGTGGGTAACAAAAGAGAGAAGACCCAGATTTGACCCTTCAGGGAACTAGTTGATAAGCCTTTCTCCAAACCGTCTTGGAGAAAAGACAAAATTCTAGGGATCCTAACTCTACTCCATGAGTAGCTCTTGGATTCACACCAATAGAGATATGTACGCCATATCTAATAGCAAATCTTTCTAGATACAGGCTTACAAGCCTGAATCATGGTCTCTATGACCGAGCCAGAAAAACCCTGCTTGGATAACAAAGCGTTCAATCTCCAAGCAATCAGCTTCAGAAAAACTAGATGAAGGTGAAGGGATGGCCCTTGAATTAGAAGGTCCTTCCTCCACGGAAGTCACCAAGGCGGCAGAGATGACATGTCCACCAGATCTGCATACCAAATCCTGAGAGGCGAAACAGGAGCAATGAGGATCACTGATGCCCTCACCTACTTGATTCGAGCAATGACTCGAGGAAGAAGCGCAAACAGAGGAAATAGATATGCTAGAGAGAAGGTCCAAGGAACCGCCAAAGCATCTAACAGTTCCGCCTTGGAATCCCTGGACCTCGACCTGTATCTCGGGAACTTGGTATTCTGACGAGATGCCAAGAGATCTAATTCCGGCTGAAACCACCTGAGAATCAGGCTGGAGAACACTTCTGGATGGAGTTCCCACTCCCCCGGATGAAAGGTCTGCCTGCTCAGGAAGTCCGCCTCCCAGTAGTCCACCCCTGGGATATGGGTCGCCGACAGGCAACAATAATGGGCCTCCTCACACTGAATTATTTGTGGTTACCTCTGTCATCGCTAAGGAACTCCTCGTTCCTCTCTGATGATTGATGAAAGCCACTGCATGTATATTGTCCAAATGAAACGTGAGAAACTGGACCGATGCTAACTGGGCCAGGCCATAAGAGCCTTGAAGATCGCTCTCAGCTCCAGAATGTTTATAGGTAGAACAGACTCTGACCGAGTCCAAACTCCCTGAGCCCTTTAGGAAGCCCCAGACTGCTCCTTATTTTATAAGGCTGGAATCTGTTGTCACAATCAACCAAGATGGTCAGCGAAAGCAGGTTCCCTGGGAGAGATGATACAGAGACAACTACTATTTAAGAATCCCTTGTCACCTGCTCCAGTAGTATTCGAGGAGACAAGTCTGCATAATCTCCGTTCCATTGCTTGAGCATGCTTAACCGAAGCACAGCAAACAGTAATCCCAAAACCCTTAAGAAAATTCTGGGAGTTGTGGCAAGACCGAAGGAAAGAGCCACGAACTGGACGTGTTTGTACAGAAAAGCAAACATTAGGAACTTGTGATGATCCCTGTAAATGGGAACATGCAGGTATGCGTCCTTTAATCCACTTATTGTCATAAATTGACCCTCTTGGATCAAAGGGAGAATGGAACGAAAAGTTTCCATCTAGAAGGACGTTAACTCTGAAAAAATTTGTTTATACTCTTGAGATTTAAAATTGGCTTGAAGGTCCCTCTTTTTGGGAACCATGATAGATTGGAATAAAATCCCAAACCCTGTTCTTGCACCGGAACAGGTACGATCACTCCCAGGTTGGAAAGGTCTCTTACGCAGAGTAAGAATAAGAACGCCTTTCTTTGTGTCTGGTCTGCAGACAATCCTGAAAACGGAAACCTGCCTCTGGGAGGAAAACTATTGAACTCCAACCTGTGTCCCTGGGACACCATTGCCCAGGGAACCTGAACATCTCGAAAGTCTGCCCCCTACAAGATACGGTCCCGGATCAGGGGCATGCCCTTCATGCTGTCCTTGATTTAACAGCAGGCTTTTTTGTCTAATTCCAAGATTGATAGGGTCTCCATGCAGGTTTAGTCCGTTCCTGTTTGGAGGCAGTAGAGGAAGAATTTCCCTTGAAGATTCGAAAGGAACGAAAATTGCTCTGTCATCCATTTCCCGTATCCTGAGGGGGAAGGAGACCCTTACCTCCCGTGATATCAGAGATAATCTCAGACAGGCCAGGTCCAAACAAGGTCTGCCCCTTGTAAGGAATAGCTAAAAATTATGAATGTATATATGGGGTACTTGTAAAGTACGTCTAATCACCCGTAAGGGTCTCAAGGGGACTGAACCTGCAACCCTTGGATTGCTACAGGACTTAGCCACCCAATGACTTAGCATGCTGAGCTATCTGAAAGGTACAGAAGCTTAGACTTAGAGGACACAACCGCAGACCAAGGCTTTAACCATAAGGCTCTGCAAGCTAGAATAAAGAAACCCAAAATCTTTGCTCCCAGCTTAGATAACTTGAAGGGAAGCATCCGTAATAAAGGGATTAGCCAGTTTATCGGCATTTATCCTATTCTGGATTTCACTCAAAGAAGTTTCTGTCCTGATAGCATCAGGCAACACCTCAACCAATATGCTGCAGCACTAGTGACGGTAGCAATGCACAGATGGCTGCAATTTTTTTTTTTTTATAAATGCAAAAAACTTAACTGTCACTTTAAATTTTAAAAAGGATACCTTTTTCCACTTTTTATTAACTGCTGTAAATAGAGCAGAACAGTTTAAATAATTTTGCAATTTATCAATACCCCTCAGCAGGAAACTGCTGAGTGCCTTTACAGAAAATCTATCTCCCTCTGAGCAGTACGTTCACGATCCAGAACCCCACCGCAACAGGGAAAGACAGTCTCCGGTCCCAATTATGGATATAACATGAGGATGCGTAATAGGACCAGTAACTACACCATATCTCTTTGGACTCTCCGGAAGAGAAGGGAAAAAGGAGCGCTATACAAATGCCGCCTCCCCAAGGACCGCCCCTCGTGGGCATTGACAAAACAGTTATCTCCCGGTCGGCATGTAGATTTATGTAACAGCCGGGAGATGAAAAGGCACGCTATGTAAATGGCGCCTCCCTGAGATCCGCCCTTCGTGGGCGTTGACAGTCTTGACAATACAGTCATCTCCCGGTCGGCATGTTTTTATGTAACCGCCGGGAGATCTGATAGAGTGTCCCAGAGACTATCTAATACAGTCGATAGCTAAATGTAAAAGAGCTCAATTACACCCACCTAGGGCGATATCAGCACAGTCATCTCCCGGTCGGCATGTTTTTTATGTAACCGCCGGGAGATGTGGTAGAGTGCCCCAGAGACTATCTAATACAGTCGATAGCTAACGTAAAAACGCTCAATTACACCCGCATAGGGCGATATCAGCACAGCCATCTCCCGGTCGGCATGTTTCTATAAGTAACCACTGGGAGATGTGACTACCACCATCGTCAGATGCCCTGTAAGGTATAAATACAGAATGCCCTTCCAGAGTCTGCTCTAGCTGTCGCATATAGTCTATGTATCAGGGAGAATTCATGCCAAATAAAAATAAAGTGCCCATTTTCCATTAAGGGCTTCCTTATGAATCCCAGCCATACAAAGTAAGTGCCCAACTTCTTCTGAGTTCCTTTCCTTTAACCCCAGAAATAAAAGTCAGTACTTACCTCATATACTGCCCCGACAGCAAAGGCAGTTCCCAGGTTTGCAAGGTCCTATTCCTCACATGGACCTGTGAAAGAAAATACTGAGTAATATCCCTTAGATTTTTCAGGGTTAGGGCAGCATAAATGAATGGGAGGCGCAGTGAGAATTATGTCCCACAAGTTCCCATTGCTCTAAAGACACCAAAGCTCTACTGAAGAGACTGACAAGGACTACGGCTACACCCCAGGACAAAGCAGCACACTCTGGCACTACTTTAAAAATAATAAACTCTTGATTGAAGAATCTTTTACTAACACCTCACTTTACCTCTTCCTATCACTAACGTAGGCAAAGAGAATGACTGGAGTAGGAGGGGAGGGAGGAGCTATTTATCAGCTCTGCTGTGGTGCTCTTTGTCTCCTCCTGCTGATCAGGAGGTGAATATCCCATTCATAATTAAGATGATCCATGGACTCATTGGGTCTTAAAAAAGAAAAGAAAATTTATGCTTACCTGATAAATGTATTTCTTTTTTTGACACGATGAGTCCACAGATTATCTTAATTACTAATGGGATATTCACCTCCTGCTGACCAGGAGGTGAATATCCCATTAGTAATTAAGATGATCCGTGGACTCATTGTGTCATAAAAAAGAAAGAGTACTGAATTACTGACTCAAGGCATATATATATATATATATATATATATATAACAACTTTAGTTAAAAAGATCCCAATCCATAGCTGAGAGTGTCTTATATAGTAAAATTATATACTGTGTAAGACACCCATCCACATATAGCAGACAGCCAAACCAGTACTGAAACATATCAGCAGAAGTAATGGTACAAGAATATATTGTCGATCTATAAAGTGAGGAAGCAGATAAATCCCTGCAACCGATTTACAGACCGCCTTATGAATAATTTCCCATAGCTGAAAACATGGTATCATCAGGCAATACTCTCTTTACATCCATCAGACAAACACTGTACTTAGAGAGGAACTGGGCTTCAATATGCTTAGAAGCGCCTTTCACTGGAGAAATCAAGCACATCATGCTTCACCACATCCTATGGAGGCAAAGTTTGTGAAACTGAGGTATGAGTGAGGTGGGAGGTGTATTTATAGGCATTTGAGGTTTGGGAAAATTCCCCCCCTCCTGGTAGGAATGTGTATATCCCATACATCACTAGCTCATGGACTCTTGCCACCTATATGAAAGAAAAAATAAATTTGTCAGAAAAAAAATCTACTGCTTATTTGAAATTCAGAGTAGATGTTCAATCAGTCTTTTTATTATGCACTTATTAATTATGTAATTCCACTGCATTGAGTGGCCCTTTAAGTATTGTATTGATGTTATTCTCTGCCTCCTTTCTAGTTATGGGTGCTGAAATGATGAAATCTATCACTACATTCCAGTGCTGACCTGTTTGAAAGAGAGTTGCTACACATGTTCCGATACCTGTAGTGTAACCTAGGTACCATAATGGCAACATCCATGATTAGAGGGAGGTGAATGAAATGTATTTAGTGTTCAGTGTCCCTTTAAGTTCTCTAGCCTGTACTACATTCTCCTTACTGAACAGATTAATTTAAAAATGTCACACATGAATACTATAACTATCAGTTTGTTTTGGATAATAAATAATAAAAAAACAAAAACAGAAGTAATACGAAGGACCTCCATACAATCATTGATATTCTTTTTTCACGTTCAATATAGAACATTTAGACATTTATACAATAATTTAATTCTTAAGTGTCTGGTAGTTTTACAGAAGATTTCCCATAAAACTACATACATCACAGACTCACTGCTCTATCTTCAGTGACTTTGTTTAGAAACAGATGTAGACATAATATACACTTTTTTTCATTTTTATCAAAATAAAACAACAAACTTTGGCAGGAGAGTAACCAACCTTCAACTTTTAAGGGCACCTCAGAGCAACCGCGGTTTACGTTCACACAGCAGGTCTAGGTTAAGAGCCGTTTCTTAAATGCTCATGAGATTTAACCCTTTCACTGCAAAGGACAGCACACTGTAATCCTCTGCACTGCTACCAAGAGTGCACTCGGTGACAATGTGTAATTCTTTAATTACTTCTTAATATCTTTGTTATGGTGGTGATCTGACATCTGGCATCAGAAATACTATAAGCAGAAACTCACAACAAACCGAGAAGCTAGAACGGCTGTATCAAAAAGACATCCTTTATTGCGTTTAAAAACAAGTGATGTATTTAGCCCTCGTTGGTTCACTTGTTTTTTACACGCAATAAAGGATGTCTTTTTGATACCGCCGCTCTAGCTTCTCGGTTTGTTGTGAGTTTCTGCTTATGGACTGCACGACATCGGCTGGGATAGGATCCGGCTCACAGCGTCTAACTCCGGAAGTAAAAGTGGAGAGTACACTTACAGCGGAGCTGCATTCTGGATCGGTCTAGCCGGAGAAGTAAAACACAGGTGTGTGTATCCTTGTAAGGTTTTCGGGCTACCCGACGGATAAGGAGGAACTACACTGGAAGTTAAGTGAGTGTTTCTTACTATTTTGTGGCATCTGCAGTTTAATATTGCCTTCCGTTATTGTTGTGACGTTGATGAGGGATACCGTGATACTTACGGCAGCAGTAGAGGTGATTCTTAGTGCTGCGATTCGTGTGTGTGAATTAAACATCAGAAATACTATACCACCAGTAATTTAAAATAATCTACAATAAAGAGGTATAAAAGTAAAAAAAACAGAATTTATGTTTACCTGATAAATTACTTTCTCCAACGGTGTGTCCGGTCCACGGCGTCATCCTTACTTGTGGGATATTCTCTTCCCCAACAGGAAATGGCAAAGAGCCCAGCAAAGCTGGTCACATGATCCCTCCTAGGCTCCGCCTACCCCAGTCATTCGACCGACGTTAAGGAGGAATATTTGCATAGGAGAAACCATATGATACCGTGGTGACTGTAGTTAAAGAAAATAAATTATCAGACCTGATTAAAAAACCAGGGCGGGCCGTGGACCGGACACACCGTTGGAGAAAGTAATTTATCAGGTAAACATAAATTCTGTTTTCTCCAACATAGGTGTGTCCGGTCCACGGCGTCATCCTTACTTGTGGGAACCAATACCAAAGCTTTAGGACACGGATGAAGGGAGGGAGCAAATCAGGTCACCTAAATGGAAGGCACCACGGCTTGCAAAACCTTTCTCCCAAAAACAGCCTCAGAAGAAGCAAAAGTATCAAACTTGTAAAATTTGGTAAAAGTGTGCAGTGAAGACCAAGTCGCTGCCCTACATATCTGATCAACAGAAGCCTCGTTCTTGAAGGCCCATGTGGAAGCCACAGCCCTAGTGGAATGAGCTGTGATTCTTTCAGGAGGCTGCCGTCCGGCAGTCTCGTAAGCCAATCTGATGATGCTTTTAATCCAAAAAGAGAGAGAGGTAGAAGTTGCTTTTTGACCTCTCCTTTTACCAGAATAAACAACAAACAAGGAAGATGTTTGTCTAAAATCCTTTGTAGCATCTAAATAGAATTTTAGAGCGCGAACAACATCCAAATTGTGCAACAAACGTTCCTTCTTCGAAACTGGTTTCGGACACAAAGAAGGCACGACTATCTCCTGGTTAATGTTTTTGTTAGAAACAACTTTTGGAAGAAAACCAGGTTTAGTACGTAAAACCACCTTATCTGCATGGAACACCAGATAAGGAGGAGAACACTGCAGAGCAGATAATTCTGAAACTCTTCTGGCAGAAGAAATTGCAACCAAAAACAAAACTTTCCAAGATAATAACTTAATATCAACGGAATGTAAGGGTTCAAACGGAACCCCCTGAAGAACTGAAAGAACTAAGTTGAGACTCCAAGGGGGAGTCAAAGGTTTGTAAACAGGCTTAATTCTAACCAGAGCCTGAACAAAGGCTTGAACATCTGGCACAGCTGCCAGCTTTTTGTGGAGTAACACAGACAAGGCAGAAATCTGTCCCTTCAAGGAACTTGCAGATAATCCTTTCTCCAATCCTTCTTGAAGAAAGGATAGAATCTTAGGAATCTTTACCTTGTCCCAAGGGAATCCTTTAGATTCACACCAACAGATATATTTTTTCCATATTTTGTGGTAAATTTTTCTAGTTACAGGCTTTCTGGCCTGAACAAGAGTATCAATCACAGAATCTGAGAACCCTCGTTTTGATAAGATCAAGCGTTCAATCTCCAAGCAGTCAGCTGGAGTGAGACCAGATTCGGATGTTCGAACGGACCTTGAACAAGAAGGTCTCGTCTCAAAGGTAGCTTCCATGGTGGAGCCGATGACATATTCACCAGATCTGCATACCAAGTCCTGCGTGGCCACGCAGGAGCTATCAAGATCACCGACGCCCTCTCCTGATGGATCCTGGCTACCAGCCTGGGGATGAGAGGAAACGGCGGGAATACATAAGCTAGTTTGAAGGTCCAAGGTGCTACTAGTGCATCTACTAGAGTCGCCTTGGGATCCCTGGATCTGGACCCGTAGCAAGGAACCTTGAAGTTCTGACGAGAGGCCATCAGATCCATGTCTGGAATGCCCCACAGTTGAGTAATTTGGGCAAAGATTTCCGGATGGAGTTCCCACTCCCCCGGATGTAATGTCTGACGACTCAGAAAATACGCTTCCCAATTTTCCACTCCTGGGATGTGGATTGCAGACAGGTGGCAGGAGTGAGTCTCCGCCCATTGAATGATTTTGGTCACTTCTTCCATCGCCAGGGAACTCCTTGTTCCCCCCTGATGGTTGATGTACGCAACAGTCGTCATGTTGTCTGATTGAAACCGTATGAACTTGGCCTTTGCTAGCTGAGGCCAAGCCTTGAGAGCATTGAATATCGCTCTCAGTTCCAGAATATTTATCGGTAGAAGAGATTCTTCCCGAGACCAAAGACCCTGAGCTTTCAGGGATCCCCAGACCGCGCCCCAGCCCATCAGACTGGCGTCGGTCGTGACAATGACCCACTCTGGTCTGCGGAAGGTCATCCCTTGTGACAGGTTGTCCATTTTACATAGTTTCTCTGGGATGATCAAATTCTCACAATCATCCAGAGTGGATAATACCTCCTTAAGCAGAGCGCGGAGATGTTCCAACTTAAATTTAAATGTAATCGCATCGGGTTCAGCTTGTTGAGAAATTTTCCCTGAATCTGAAATTTCTCCCTCAGACAAAACCTCCCTGGCCCCCTCAGACTGGTGTAGGGGCATTTCAGAACCATTATCATCAGCGTCCTCATGCTCTTCAGTATCTAAAACAGAGCAGTCGCGCTTACGCTGATAAGTGGGCATTTTGGCTAAAATGTTTTTGATAGAATTATCCATTACAGCCGTTAATTGTTGCATAGTAAGGAGTATTGGCGCGCTAGATGTACTAGGGGCCTCCTGAGTGGGCAAGACTCGTGTAGACGAAGGAGGGAATGATGCAGTACCATGCTTACTCCCCTCACTTGAGGAATCATCTTGGGCATCATTTTCAGTGTCACATAAATCACATTTATTTAAATGAGAAGGAACCCTGGCTTCCCCACATTCAGAACACAGTCTATCTGGTAGTTCAGACATGTTAAACAGGCATAAACTTGATAACAAAGTACAAAAAACGTTTTAAAATAAAACCGTTACTGTCACTTTAAATTTTAAACTGAACACACTTTATTACTGCAATTGCGAAAAAGTATGAAGGAATTGTTCAAAATTCACCAAAATTTCACCACAGTGTCTTAAAGCCTTAAAAGTATTGCACACCAAATTTGGAAGCTTTAACCCTTAAAATAACGGAACCGGAGCCGTTTTTAACTTTAACCCCTTTACAGTCCCTGGTATCTGCTTTGCTGAGACCCAACCAAGCCCAAAGGGGAATACGATACCAAATGACGCCTTCAGAAAGTCTTTTCTATGTATCAGAGCTCCTCACACATGCGACTGCATGTCATGCCTCTCAAAAACAAGTGCGCAATACCGGCGCGAAAATGAGGCTCTGCCTATGATTAGGGAAAGCCCCTAAAGAATAAGGTGTCTAAAACAGTGCCTGACGATATTATTTTACCAAAATACCCAGATTAAATGATTCCTCAAGGCTAAATATGTGTAATATATGAATCGATTTAGCCCAGAAAATGTCTACAGTCTTAATAAGCCCTTGTGAAGCCCTTATTTACTGTCTGAATAAAAATGGCTTACCGGATCCCATAGGGAAAATAACAGCTTCCAGCATTACATCGTCTTGTTAGAATGTGTCATACCTCAAGCAGCAAAAGACTGCTCACTGTTCCCCCAACTGAAGTTAATTCCTCTCAACAGTCCTGTGTGGAACAGCCATGGATTTTAGTAACGGTTGCTAAAATCATTTTCCTCTTACAAACAGAAATCTTCATCTCTTTTCTGTTTCAGAGTAAATAGTACATACCAGCACTATTTTAAAACAACAAACTCTTGATTGAATAATAAAAACTACAGTTAAACACTAAAAAACTCTAAGCCATCTCCGTGGAGATGTTGCCTGTACAACGGCAAAGAGAATGACTGGGGTAGGCGGAGCCTAGGAGGGATCATGTGACCAGCTTTGCTGGGCTCTTTGCCATTTCCTGTTGGGGAAGAGAATATCCCACAAGTAAGGATGACGCCGTGGACCGGACACACCTATGTTGGAGAAAGAATGTCTAATTCACTCCTTTAACCTCTTAGCTGCTGAGTCATTCTACCCATGATGAGCTGTTTTGTAGTTTTTAAGATAATGGTCACATTAAAAGCACATTATATTGTTCTTTTTTTGGTTTCTTTATTTATGAATTAAGTTTTTTTTTTAGCAAACACTGCAGATTTGAACTATGGCATTATATTATGTATGTCATGACATGACATGTAAGAACTCTACAACAAAAAGAGTGAAAAAATATTTTTATTAAAAGTGTAATAAAAAAGTTTGTAAACAATAGTGTGTGTGTTTTTCTTAACTCCAGGACCTTTAGGTTTATTTCTATAAAATGATCTACACATAGAAGCCTCTTTCCAAATAAATGCCCATTTATTCAAGCCAAGAAACCACTATTACCATAGTGATCACCTAGTTATAAAAACCCACATAGAGGCTTTATTTTAAAGAAGGGCTTCTGGGCTTTAAAACAAGGGTCTCTAGGCCTTTTGGGTGAACTGTTACAGGCACAAGAGACCCCCTTCCTACAATTTTTTAATTTTTCCCTATAAGGTTACCCAACAATTGAAAGAACAGGGATTGTCTTGGGGGTTTCTACGCAGCTGAGATTAAAAGGTTTGAATACTTACACCCCCCTTTCCACCCATGGACTATATTGCATATTGTTTATGGTTGCCCTTACTTACCATACAGCTTTATCTAGAACAGTGCTAATAAAATCATAGAGTAACTTAGAATGAGTAAAATGAAATGAATATGATTACAGCAGTTAATAAAGGCTGTCCTGTCTAATGTGGCAGGAACGTGAAGTAGGGTCTGTGGTGACATAGCAATGGAATCAACTTGTGTAAATGTCAAATTTAAAGGCACATAAAAAAAACAATAGTACACTGAGTACTAATGCAACAAACACCGCAATACAAAGTGTGATTACATAAAGATAAAGCTGGTTTGTTTAGCTTTTTCAACTCCATGGTTGGTACTTTGTGCATGTGCCTTGTGCTGATCTCAAAGTCTGAAGAAGACAGGTAGGTGTGCACTGTGTGTAAATAAAGCTAATGCACAAGAGCATACTTACAATTAGCAACTATGTACCTTCTCAGATTGGCACCTGGGAGCATTTTAGAGGTCCTAATCACATGGTTTAAAAACGAGAACAAAAAAAAAAAATCCCATAATTTATGTAAGAACTTACCTGATAAATTAATTTCTTTCATATTGGCAAGAGTCCATGAGCTAGTGACGTATGGGATATACACATTCCTACCAGGAGGGGGCAAAGTTTCCCAAACCTTAAAATGCCTATAAATACACCTCCCACCACAACCACAACTCAGTTTAACGAATAGCCAAGTAGTAAGGTGATAACAAAAGGAGTAAAAAAAAAAGCATATAAAAAGAGGAACTGGAAATAAAATTGTGCTTTAATACAAAAAAAACATAACCACCATAAAAAGGATGGGCCTCATGACCAATATGAAATAAATGAATTTATCAGGTAAGTTCTTTCATAAATTATGTTTTCTTTCATGTAATTGGCAAGAGTCCATGAGCTAGCGACGTATGGGATAGAAATACCCAAGATGGGGAAGTCCACAGAAGAGTCACTAGAGAGGGAGGGATAAAATAGCAACAACTATTTCCACTTAGAAATTAAATCCAAACAATTAAGTTTTCCTTGAAAAAAATGAAATCAAAAGCAGTCGAATCAAACTGAAACAGCTGCCTGAATAACTTTTTTTTTTACCAAAGACTGCTTCAGAAGACGCAAAACACATTAAAATGGTAAAAACAATAAAAGTATGTAAAGAAGACCAAAATACTGCTTTGCAAATTTGATCATCCAAAGCTTCAATCTGAAAAAAACCCCAAGAAATGGTGACTGAATTTAGCAGAATGAGCTGTAAATCTCTGAGGCGGAACCTACCGAGCCTCCAAATACGCCTTGGAAAAAAAAAAAGCTGCAATGAGGATGCCAAAGAAATTGCAGAGGCTTTCTAACCTTTTCTGAAACTAGAAAAACAACAAATAGACTAGAAGTCTTCTGAAATCCTAATAACCTCGATAAAGAATTACAAAGCTCTTACCACATCCAAAGGATGTAAAGAACTCTCAAATAATTCTTTAGGATTAGAAAACAAGGCAGAAACAACAATTTCTCTACTAATGTTGTTCAAATGCAAAACCTTAGGAAAAAAAGAAGTCCAAAAAACAACTTATCTAGATGAAAAAAATCAGATAAGGAAACACAGAAGAGAGAGCTGATTAATCAGAAACTCTTCTAGCAGAAGAGATAGCCAAAAGAAACAATACTTTCCAATAAAGTAGATAATCTTTAAAGAAAATATAGGCTAAAAAAAAGAGCCTGCAAAATCCTTGAACCAAATTATGTAGCCAGTTTGCAAAACCAAGACACTGCTAATATATCCACCGCCTACAGATCCAAGGACCTGAAAAGGTACCTGGGAAATTAAGAAAACACATCTGTATAGAGATACCACTCTCCCGGATGTAAAGACTGACGGCTGAGATAATCCATCTCCCAAATGTCTAAACCTGAGATATAAGTCATAGAAATTAGACAGGAGATGAATTCCCCCTAAGAACGTATTCTTCTAAATTGCTAAGGGACTGCGAGTCCCTATTCAATGATTGACATATGCCACAGTTGTGATATTGTCTGCCTGAAAGCAAAAAAATAAAACGTTCTCTCCCAAAAGAGGCCAAGCCTGAAAGAGCCCTGAAAATAGCACGGAGTTCTAAAATATCCACGGAGTACTAAAATATCCACGGAGTTCTAAAATATCGATTGGAAACCTCGCCTCTTGAAGTTTCCAAACCCCTTGTGCTGTCAGAGACCCACAGACAGCTCCCCAACTAGTAAAACTTGCATCCATTAAAAATACAGTCCAGGAAGGATGAACAAAAGGAGGCCCCCTGAATAAAACGAGGATAGTCTAATCACCAAATCAGAGAGCGTTAAGTGTTAGGATTTAAGAATATCAACTGTGATATCTGAAAATAATCCCTGCACCATTGAATCAGAATGCAAAACAAAAGAGGTCTCAGATGAAAAACAAGCAAAGGGAACCACGTCCGAAGCTGCAGTTATGAGACCTAAAACTTCCATGCACATAGCCACTAAAAGGAATGTTCTAGACTGTAAGTTAGACAGGCTAACACCAATACAATCAACTTTTGTCCGACAAAGACAAAGTCATGAACACAGAATCCATCTAGAAACCCAAAAAGAAATGACCCTTGTCTGAGGATACGCAAAACTCTTAGGTAAAATAAATCCTCTAACCATGTCTTGAAAAAACAAAACTAGTTGATTCATTAGAGATGCTAATAAAAGAAAAGATTAAGCTTATACCAGGATACCATCCAAATAAGGAAACACCACAATACCCTACTGTCGTATTAAAGAAAGAAGGGCACCCAGAATCTTTCGAAAAGATCCATGAAGCTGTTGCTAGACCAAATGGAAAAGAGACAAATTGGTAAAGCTTATCTAAAAAAGCAAATCTCAGAACCAAAGGTGGTCTGAATGAAATAAAATATGAGGATAAATGTTCTGTAAAATTGAGTGGACATGAAATGATCTTGCTGAACAAAAGGCATAAGAGTTGAGACTCTTACAAAACAATATAAAGTCTTCAGATCCAAGATTGGACTGAATAAACCTTTCTTCTTTGGGACAAAGAATAAAATTGAATAGAAACCAAATCCCTGTTCCTGCTAAAGAACTGGTATACACACTCCTGAAAAAAATTCACAGAGTGTACTGAGTAAGAAAGAATCTTCCCATAGAAGATCTCATTCTAAAAATCTATTCAGACCCTAAGAATAATAACGATTTTGGACTGAAATCATCCAAAAACAATTTAATCTGCCCCCCACCAGAAGAACTGGTTTGAGAACCGTACCTTCATGCAGTCGAATAACAAGTAATTATATAGTGTTTTTTTCCCAGAAGGAAAAACAAACGCTTTTTCAGTGCTTGCACTCTGAGTTAACCAAATTAGCAGCTGAAAAAACAGTTATTATTACCCAAATAAATGGTACACAATAAATTGACCTCAAAAAGGCCAAAGGGCTGCATTAACCTTGCCAGGATATACATCTAAGACCCGTGGATCTAGAACAAGCATTTGTAGTCAGGACATTCATCAACTGATCTACATCACAGGACTAAAAGTAGGGCAGAAAAGACTCTAAACCTCCAGAAATAGTGGAGATAATAGAAATCAAACAAATTATTATCCTAACAGACTAGAGATAAAAAAATATTTTTGAAATCATTATAATAGATATAGTAAACATAATAAAATGAATACATCAGAAGTTAATAGACTTATATACTTGAGAATCTGAAACTGCTTATGCTAACTGTTCAACAACAAAAAAGGTTGAAAGAACAGTAATGTCAGCCACAGAAAAAGGCTGAGCTAAAAATATGAACAGTACATGAATATGCTCTACTAAGGTTATATTCAAACTCTAAAGAATCCTAAAAATAAGTACCAATTTCCATAGAAATAGTAGTACAGTCCCAAAATGTAATCAGGATAAACCATTCTTTAGAACATAATACAGATAGTATCTTGAATAGGAAAAACCCTCAGGAACAAATTAAAAGAGGACAAGGCTCCTAAAAGCTAAAAATGACAAATTTTCCTTAACAAAGAATGTTCAAATGAAAAATACAGAGAATTTTTAATAAAACTGTCTCTGATACAGGATCCTTTGAGCCAAAGAAAACCTTCATCAGTAGAATAAACTTGAGTATGCTGTTGGTCAGAACAAAATTAATTAAATCTCAACAATTTTGTAAAGACCTCGTAAGTTTACTTAAAGGCATAATAGCAGTCATAACCTTTATGATAAAAGCAACAACATGTGATGTTTGCAGATTAAATAAAGTACATGAACTGAATAAGTAAAAACAGTAAATGTCATTGTACATGTATAAACATTTTAAGCATAAAATAAATATATAAATGCCACAAAATTGAGCTGAAGAAAATAACAGCTTAATAATAAAAAAAAACACACTTAGCTTTGCAGAATTGTGTTTCAGGGCATCATAGTTTCTACAGTAACATCAGAGTCAGGATCAGAATGAAACATCTCACAAAATGTAACAAAAAAAAGAAAAAATAACATTAGGCAAAACATTCAATTTCCAGTTTCAGTATATAGGAAAATAAAGATAGTGGTTTTTTAAAAAAAAATTAAAAATAAAATAAAAAAGCAGGCATAATAATTTTCAAAAATTCATGAAAACAGCGAGCAATAGAGGGAGAGGGGTAAAATAACTAAATTTTGGCGCCAAGAATGAAGCATTACGCAAAAGGAAGTTAAACAATAGTTTGGCGCAAAACTAACACCAGGAAATGACGCAATTCGCTTCATAACAAACGCAACTTTATATCAAAACAACTAGCGGCAACAAAGACGCATAAAAATACGAAATTTGCGCCATCAAAGGCGCAACTGTGCGTCAAAAAATTTCCACACCAAGAATGACGCAATACATAACAGAATTTTGCGTCCTCGCAAGCCTAGATTTGCCTGCGAAAAAAAATGAGAAACAAGTCAAATTAGAAAAAGACTGAACCCCAGGTAAGAAAAAAGTTTTAAATAAACTTCCCAAACATTATTCCTATACTGAAACTGTTTAGACTGCAAAAGGGAAATATACATAGACCTGACTCATGGCAAATATAAGTAAAAAAAACATAATTTATGCTTACCTGATAAATTCCTTTCTTCTGTAGTGTGATCAGTCCACGGGTCATCATTACTTGTGGGATATTAACTGCTCCCCTACAGGAAGTGCAAGAGGATTCACCCAGCAGAGTTGCTATATAGCTCCTCCCATCTACGTCACCTCCAGTCATTCGACCAAGGACCAACGAGAAAGGAGAAGCCAAGGGTGTAGTGGTGACTGGAGTATAATTTAAAAAATATTTACCTGCCTTAAAAAACAGGACGGGCCGTGGACTGATCACACTACAGAAGAAAGGAATTTATCAGGTAAGCATAAATTATGTTTTCTTCTGTTAAGTGTGATCAGTCCACGGGTCATCATTACTTGTGGGATACCAATACCAAAGCAAAAGTACACGGATGACGGGAGGGATAGGCAGGCTCTTTATACAGAAGGAACCACTGCCTGAAGAACCTTTCTCCCAAAAATAGCCTCCGAGGAAGCAAAAGTGTCAAATTTGTAAAATTTGGAAAAAGTATGAAGCGAAGACCAAGTTGCAGCCTTGCAAATCTGTTCAACAGAGGCCTCATTCTTAAAGGCCCAAGTGGAAGCCACAGCTCTAGTGGAATGAGCTGTAATTCTTTCAGGAGGCTGCTGTCCAGCAGTCTCATAAGCTAAACGAATTATGCTACGAAGCCAAAAAGAGAGAGAGGTAGCAGAAGCTTTTTGACCTCTCCTCTGACCAGAGTAAACGACAAACAGGGAAGACGTTTGTCGAAAATCTTTAGTTGCCTGTAAATAAAATTTAAGGGCACGAACTACATCCAGATTGTGCAAAAGACGTTCCTTCCTCGAAGAAGGATTTGGGCACAAGGATGGAACAACAATCTCCTGATTGATATTCCTGTTAGTGACTACCTTAGGTAAGAACCCAGGCTTAGTACGCAGAACTACCTTATCCGAGTGAAAAATCAAATAAGGAGAATCACAATGTAAGGCTGATAACTCAGAGACTCTTCGAGCCGAGGAAATAGCCATTAAAAATAGAACTTTCCAAGATAACAACTTTATATCAATGGAATGAAGGGGTTCAAACGGAACACCCTGTAAAACGATAAGAACAAGGTTTAAACTCCATGGTGGAGCCACAGCTTTAAACACAGGTTTAATCCTGGCCAAAGCCTGACAAAAAGCCTGAACGTCTGGAACTTCTGACAGACGCTTGTGTAACAGAATGGACAGAGCTGAGATCTGTCCCTTTAAGGAACTAGCGGATAACCCCTTTTCTAAACCTTCTTGTAGAAAAGACAATATCCTAGGAATCCTAACCTTACTCCAAGAGTAACCTTTGGATTCGCACCAATATAGGTATTTACGCCATATTTTATGGTAAATCTTTCTGGTAACAGGCTTCCTAGCCTGTATTAAGGTATCAATAACTGACTTAGAAAAACCACGCTTTGATAAGATCAAGCGTTCAATTTCCAAGCAGTCAGCTTCAGAGAAGTTAGATTTTGATGTTTGAAAGGACCCTGAATCAGAAGGTCCTGTTTCAGAGGTAACGACCAAGGTGGACAGAATGACATGTCCACCAGATCTGTATACCAAGTCCTGCGTGGCCATGCAGGCGCTATTAGAATCACTGATGCTTTCTCCTGTTTGATTCTGGCAATCAATCGAGGAAGCATCGGGAAAGGTGGAAACACATGAGCCATCCTGAAGGTCCATGGTGCTGTCAAGGCATCTATCAGGACCGCTCCCGGATCCCTGGATCTGGACCCGTAGCGCGGAAGCTTGGCGTTCTGTCGAGACGCCATGAGATCTATCTCTGGTTTGCCCCAACGTCGAAGTATTTGGGCAAAGACCTCTGGATGAAGTTCCCACTCCCCCGGATGAAAAGTCTGACGACTTAAGAAATCCGCCTCCCAGTTCTCCACTCCCGGGATGTGGATTGCAGACAGGTGGCAAGAGTGAGACTCTGCCCAGCGAATTATCTTCGATGCTTCCATCATTGCTAGGGAGCTTCTTGTCCCTCCCTGATGGTTGATATAAGCTACAGTCGTGATGTTGTCCGACTGGAACCTGATGAACCCCCGAGTTGCTAACTGGGGCCAAGCCAGAAGAGCATTGAGGACTGCTCTCAATTCCAGAATGTTTATTGGAAGAAGACTCTCCTCCTGATTCCATAGTCCCTGAGCCTTCAGAGAATTCCAGACAGCGCCCCAACCTAGTAGGCTGGCGTCTGTTGTTACAATTGACCAGTCTGGCCTGCTGAATGGCATTCCCCTGGACAGATGTGGCCGATAAAGCCACCATAGAAGAGAATTTCTGGTCTCTTGAATGGAATGAAGGACACGGCATGCACTTTGAAGTTTTGTTAACCTGTCCTCTGTCAGGTAAATCTTCATTTCTACAGAATCTATCAGAGTCCCCAGGAAGGGAACTCTTGTGAGTGGAAAGAGAGAACTTTTCTCTTCGTTCACTTTCCATCCATGCGACCTTAGAAATGCCAGTACTATCTCTGTATGAGATTTGGCAGTTTGAAAGCTTGAAGCTTGTATCAGTATGTCGTCTAAGTACGGAGCTACTGAAATTCCTTGCGGTCTTAGTACCGCCAGAAGAGTGCCCAGAACCTTTGTGAAGATTCTTGGAGCCGTAGCCAGTCCGAATGGAAGAGCTACAAACTGGTAATGCCTGTCTAAAAAGGCAAACCTTAGATACCGGTAATGACTTCTGTGAATCGGTATGTGAAGGTAAGCATCCTTTAAATCCACTGAGGTCAAGTACTGACCCTCTTGGATCATGGGCAAAATTGTTCGAATAGTTTCCATCTTGAACGATGGAACTCTTAGGAATTTGTTTAGGATCTTTAAATCCAAGATTGGCCTGAAGGTTCCCTCTTTTTTGGGAACTACAAACAGATTTGAGTAAAACCCTTGTCCTTGTTCCAACCGCGGAACTGGATGGATCACTCCCATTAATAAAAGATCTTGTACGCAGCGTAGAAACGCTTCCTTCTTTGTTAGGTTTGTTGACAACCTTGACAGATGAAATCTCCCTCTTGGGGGAGAGGATTTGAAGTCCAGAAGGTATCCCTGAGATATGATCTCTAACGCCCAGGGATCCTGAACATCTCTTGCCCAAGCCTGGGCGAAGAGGGAAAGTCTGCCCCCCACTAGATCCGGTCCCGGATCGGGGGCCCTCAATTCATGCTGTCTTAGGGGCAGCAGCAGGTTTTCTGGCCTGTTTGCCCCTGTTCCAGGACTGGTTAGGTTTCCAGCCTTGTCTGTAGCGAGCAACAGCTCCTTCCTGTTTTGGTGCAGAGGAAGTTGATGCTGCTCCTGCTTTGAAATTACGAAAGGAACGAAAATTGGACTGTCTAGCCTTGGCTTTGGCCTTGTCCTGAGGCAGGGCATGACCTTTACCTCCTGTAATGTCATCAATAATCTCTTTCAAGCCGGGCCCGAATAAGGTCTGCCCTTTGAAAGGAATATTAAGCAATTTAGATTTAGACGTAACATCAGCTGACCAGGATTTTAGCCACAGAGCTCTGCGTGCCTGAATGGCGAATCCTGAATTTTTAGCCGCAAGTTTAGTTAAATGTACTACGGCATCTGAAATAAATGAATTAGCTAACTTAAGGAATTTAAGTTTGTGTGTGATGTCATCTAGTGTGGATGATTGAAGTGTCTCTTCCAGAGACTCAAACCAAAATGCTGCTGCAGCCGTGACAGGCGCAATACATGCAAGAGGTTGCAATATAAACCCTTGTTGAACAAACATTTTCTTAAGGTAACCCTCTAATTTTTTATCCATTGGATCTGAAAAAGCACAGCTATCCTTCACTGGGATAGTGGTACGCTTAGCTAAAGTAGAAACTGCTCCCTCCACCTTAGGGACCATTTGCCATAAGTCCCGTGTGGCGGCGTCTATTGGAAACATTTTTCTGAATATAGGAGGGGGTGAGAAAGGCACACCGGGTCTATCCCACTCCTTAGTAACAATGTCAGTAAGTCTCTTAGGTATAGGAAAAACGTCAGTACTCGTCGGTACCGCAAAATATTTATCCAACCTACACATTTTTTCTGGGATTGCAACTGTGTTACAATCATTCAGAGCCGCTAATACCTCCCCTAGTAACACACAGAGGTTCTCAAGCTTAAATTTAAAATTTGAAATGTCTGAGTCCAGTTTATTTGGATCAGAACCGTCACCCACAGAATGAAGCTCTCCGTCTTCATGTTCTGCAAACTGTGACGCAGTATCAGACATGGCCCTTGCATTATCAGCGCACTCTGTTCTCATCCCAGAGTGATCACGTTTACCTCTTAGTTCTGGTAGTTTAGCCAAAACTTCAGTCATAACAGTAGCCATATCTTGTAATGTGATTTGTAATGGCCGCCCAGATGCACTCGGCGCTACAATATCACGCACCTCCTGAGCGGGAGATGCAGGTACTGACACGTGAGGCGAGTTAGTCGGCATAACTCTCCCCTCGTTGTTTGGTGAAATATGTTCAATTTGTACAGATTGACTATTTTTTAAAGTAGCATCAATACATTTAGTACATAAATTTCTATTGGGCTCCACTTTGGCATTAACACATATAGCACAGATATCTTCCTCTGAATCAGACATGTTTAACACACTAGCAAATAAACAGCAACTTGGAAATACTTTTCAAAGTAATTTACAAATAATATGAAAACGAACTGTGCCTTTAAGAAGCACAGAAAAATATTATAACAGATAAAATAATTAAGTTATAGCATCAATCTTTGTCAAAATATACAGTTTTAGCAAAGGATTGTTCCCCTCAGCAAATGATAACTAACCCAGGCAGCAGAAAAAAAATACACAAATAAATTTTTATATCACAGTCAATACAATCAGCACAGCTCTGCTGTATGATTACTTCCCTCAAAAAAGACTCTTGAGATCCCTGAACTCTGTAGAGATGAACCGGATCATGCAGGAAGAAAATGAACCTCTGACTGAGTTTTTCTGATGCATAGTGAAAGCACCAAAATGGCCCCTCCCCCACACACATAACAGTGAGAGGGATCAGTGAACTGCTCTAACTTAAATCAAAACTATTGCCAAGTGGAAAAAAAGTGCCCAAAACATTTTTTCACCCAGTACCTCAGAGAAAAAAACGTTTTTACATGCCAGCAAAAAAACATTTTACCTCAATAATTAATTGTCATTTAAAACCTATTGCAAGTCCCTGCAAAATAGGTTAAGTCTATGTATACAGTTTAAAAGCCAGAGAAGTACCATTTCCCAGAAAACTGAAGTGTAAAATATACATACATGACAGCTTGATATCAGCTACATCTACTGCATTCAAGGCTGAGTTTACATTATAACGGTATGGCAGGATTTTCTCATCAATTCCATGTCAGAAAATAATAAACTGCTACATACCTCTTTGCAGATTAATCTGCCTGCTGTCCCCTGATCTGAAGTTTACCTCTCCTCAGATGGCCGAGAAACAGCAATATGATCTTAACTACTCCGGCTAAAATCATAGAAAAACTCAGGTAGATTCTTCTTCAAATTCTACCAGAGAAGGAATAACACACTCCGGTGCTATTATAAAATAACAAACTTTTGATTGAAGATATAAAAACTAAATATATCACCATAGTCCTCTCACACATCCTATCTAGTCGTTGGGTGCAAGAGAATGACTGGAGGTGACGTAGAGGGGAGGAGCTATATAGCAACTCTGCTGGGTGAATCCTCTTGCACTTCCTGTAGGGGAGCAGTTAATATCCCACAAGTAATGATGACCCGTGGACTGATCACACTTAACAGAAGAAACATACATTTAAAACTTTATATTAATACATAAAGCGCCAAATCATAGCGGAGAGTGTCTTAAATAATGATACATACTAACCGAAAGACACCCATCCACATATAGCAGATAGCCAAACCAGTACTGAAAACTAGCAGCAGAGGTAATGGTATATAAGAGTATATCGTCGATCTGAAAGGGGAGGTAGGAGATGAATCCCTACGACCGATAACAGAGAACCCTTGAAAAGATTTTCCGTGAGAGAAACCATAAAATCAACAGGTGATACTCTCTTCACATCCCTCTGACAAACACTGTACTCTGAAAGGAATTGGGCTTCAGAATGCTTAGAAGCGCTTATCATAGAAGAAAATCATAAAAACTAAGCACAAACTTATTTCACCATCTCCATAGGAGCCAACGTTTGTAAAACTGAATTGTGGGTGTGGTGAGGGGTGTATTTATAGGCATTTTGAGGTTTGGAAAACTTTGCCCCCTCCTGGTAGGAATGTATATCCCATACGTCCCTAGCTCATGGGCTATTGCCAATTACATGAAAGAAATAAAGTAGAATTGTATGATCCATAAAATACACAATAAAAGAGACAATGCAAAGATTGCTAAATTTCCCTGACCCCTGTATCATCTGACAGCCATCAGCCAATCACAGAATCTTATATGTATAAACTGTGAACTCTTGCACATGCTTAGTAGGGGATGATAACTCAGAATGTGTGCAAATAGAAAGACTGAGAACAAACTGATAATGGAAGTGAATTTAAATGTTGTTTAAAACTGCATACTCTGTATTATGACAGTTTATTTTGACTTTGGTGTCCCATTAACAGATACATTGAAATAAACTTAAGAAAAATCACACCTGCAGAAATCTCCCAGAGTACATGGAATTCAGAAGTCACAAAATTTCGCAAATCCTAAAAGAGACAGTCAGAATTAAACTTTCATCATTCAGATAGAGCATAGGAACTTTCCAATGTACTTCTATTATCTAATTTACTTCTCTTTCTGTTCTTTTTGTATCCTTTGAAAAAGGAAATTTATGCTTACCTGATAAATTTATTTCTTTTTCGATGCGATGAGTCGTAATCCCACAAGTAAGGATGAAATCCGTGGACTCATCGTATCTTGAAAAAGAAATATAACTAGGTAGGCTCAAGAGTAGCTCTTACTAGGAGCTAACTGGTGATTGGTAGCTGTACATATATATCTACTAATTGAACTACGCAAAGTTGTTAACAAAATCAATTTGGAAAGTTGTTAAAAATAATATGCTCTATCTGAATTATAAAAGAAAAATGTTGGGTTTTCGTGTCCCTTTAATTTGGGCACAGATTATGCATGAGCTGTACAAGTATATTTTATTAAATTTTTATTTTATTAATCTTTACAGAGAATAGACAGTGTGGTCCATGAGAGTGCTATGGAAAATTGTGTGCAGTACCTACAACTCTAAAAAGGTATCAAATGTGCTGAATTGGGTGGACCATAAGTAACTTTTCCAGTGTTATGTCCCGCTCTTTGAGCAAGAAGTAACCTGTAGTCTCAGGCAGTAGGAGAATGTGAAAAGGAGAGGAAGTGATTACCCACCACTATTAAATTATAGTACAGATCTTACCTGTGAATGTGGCTGCATATTTAATGGGCTTGTTGGAGAGAATTGTCCACTCCTGCTGGACTCACTGCTGGGAGTGAGAGTCAAAGGGCTAACAGGAGTGTGTCTTCTTCTTGGGGAATTTCCCATAGCAGAAGTAGGAAGAGAAGGGTTACTGAGGGAAGCCAGGCGAAGGGATGAGTGAAGGGCAGGATTGCTGCAACCAGACTGAGGCCCATGGTTGTTCATAGTAGGAGTAAGAGGACTGTTGTTCAACGATGAATGGATGGAAGGGTTACTGTGTGTGTTTTGCATACCTAAATGGACAGGAAAAAATAATAGGTTTAATAGCTGTTATTTCATGATTGTGTGTGTAAATATAAAACAAGAATTCAAGTATTTTTATCTATCAAAATTTCATAACGTAAAACTGTTTTCATGGTGAAATGTAATGTGTATGTAATCTGGCTAGTATTTTCCACTCCAATGGCTACACATAAGGCATAGCAATCAATGAAACTCCAATGTACACATCAATAACAGTACAGTAAAACCAGTATACAAATGGGAACCCCCCTCCCTATTATAGTCACATGAAATTATAGTTGATACAATTTAATGTACTGTGTAAAATGTAAAAATGGTTTGTTCCTTTCTGCTTAATTAACTTAAAAAAAGACACAGGATTTTAATATCGCAAAACTAAAACTTGAACACATGGAATAATTTAGCAAATGAATGAAAGGAAGACCAACTACATGCCTATTCAAAAGATACAAGAAGCCACTGCTCTAGTGAAACCCGCTTCTAGGTATGTCTTTCTGAGTAAAACCAAGGTGATCAAGTAACAGTAGTAGCCTTCTGACACTTGCAAGGTCCAAAGAAATGGACAAAAAGGAGCAGAAGAAAGTCTTAAAGACTTCTGCATAACATGTGAGAGCTATAACAGCATCAAGGTTAAGTAGCCATTCTTTAGAATTCTTAGGAGCCAGACACAAGGAAGGGACTAAAATGTTCCAGATTACTAGTATTGGTGGACACCACCTTAAAAAAATAAATTGAAAAGCTGTATCTTGAAGATCAGTAAAAGAACCTTGAAATATAAAGTTGAAAGCTCAGACACCTGGCTAGCTGAAAAACAATTTATGCTTACTAGATAAATTAATTTATTTTCACGATCCCTTACTAGGAATTGCACTTCCCGGCCACCAGGAGGCGGCAAAGATTCCCAAACCCAAGAGCTCTATAAAATCCCTCCCACATCACTGGTAACATAGGTCTGACTTATAGCCAAGCAAAAAAGGTGCTCTCATGGGGTCTCACCACCATTTATCAGGTAAGCATAAATTATGTTTTCTTTCATACAAGTGGTGAGAGTCAAAGATCCATTACTCCTGGGAACAAATACCCAAGCCATGGAGTCAACGAGTAATGAAAAAATAAGGGTGGTATAAAAATAACATGTTTTTTTCACAGAAAAAGCTAAATCCACAAGCCAAACAGAATCCAAAAAATGCATTGGAATATTTTTTATTTTTTTTGCACTTAAAAGGACCTACAGGCACAAAACAAAAAATTATGCTGAGACTACAGACTGAAGGACTTTTCTACCAAAGGCTGCCTCAGAAGAAGCAAAAACATCAAAATGGTAGAATTTAGTAAAAGTATGCAAAGAAGACCAAGTAGCTGCCTTGCAAATTTGGTCAACAGAAGCCTCATTCTTGAGCAGTAATAATTTAGGTGGATTTTGTCCCACCTCCAAGTAAGCTTTATGGATCAAAAGTTTCAACCAAGATGACAAAAATGGCAGTAGCTTTCTGCCCTCTTTTGGAACCTGAAGAATAGACAAACTAGAAGTTTGTTTGAAATCCTTTGTAGCATCACCATAATATTTTAAGGCTCTAACATCTAAATTGTGAAAAAACCTTTCTGAAGAATTCTTAGGATTAGGACAAAAAGAAGGGACAAACATTTCGGACTTATATTGTCTGAAAACACAACCTTTGGCAAAAAGTCAAACCTGGTTCTCAAAACTGCCTTTACCTGATGAAAAATCAAATAAGGAAAATCACAAGAAAGAGCAGACAATTCTGAAACTATTCTGATGAGACCCATTCTAATAAGACCCAATATCTCCATACAAAGAGCAACTAAGGGAAAAGAAAGATTGAAGGATTTGACAGGCTGAAAACCAGCTTCAGCCTTCCCTGATCTGTTCAAGAAAGTCTCAGGGAAACTGAATCTAACTGAAACCCCAGAAAATAAAAGATTGCTTGAGGAATCAAAGAACCCTTTAGAAAATTGATCGTAAAACCATGCTGTTGAAAAAACATGTTGATGTGAGATTCTGTTAAATGTAAATATGGAGCTTGAACCAAGATATCGTCCAGGTAAAGAAAAACTGCAATACCATGAGTTCTGATTACCAAAAGAAGGGTACTCAGAACCTTTGTGAAAATTCTCAGAGCTGTAGCCAGACCAAATGGTAGAGTAACAAACTGAAAATTCCTGTCTAGAAATGCAAACCTCATAAACTGATAATGTTCGTTGTGAATGGGAACATAAAGGTAAGCATCCTTTAAATCTATTGTGGACATGTTTCTATATCTGAAACTGACTGAAAAGCGGCTTGGGCCTCCAACGGATACTCTGGAATATTGGACAGAATACATTTTCATCTGGAAGGCTTTGTTCTGAAACCTGATAACCCTGAGACACTATATTTAGAACCCAGGGATCTGTAACAGACTGAAACGAGGCATTGTGAAAAACAGAATTTATGTTTACCTGATAAATTACTTTCTCCAACGGTGTGTCCGGTCCACGGCGTCATCCTTACTTGTGGGATATTCTCTTCCCCAACAGGAAATGGCAAAGAGCCCAGCAAAGCTGGTCACATGATCCCTCCTAGGCTCCGCCTACCCCAGTCATTCGACCGACGTTAAGGAGGAATATTTGCATAGGAGAAACCATATGTTACCGTGGTGACTGTAGTTAAAGAAAATAAATTATCAGACCTGATTAAAAAAACCAGGGCGGGCCGTGGACCGGACACACCGTTGGAGAAAGTAATTTATCAGGTAAACATAAATTCTGTTTTCTCCAACATAGGTGTGTCCGGTCCACGGCGTCATCCTTACTTGTGGGAACCAATACCAAAGCTTTAGGACACGGATGAAGGGAGGGAGCAAATCAGGTCACCTAAATGGAAGGCACCACGGCTTGCAAAACCTTTCTCCCAAAAATAGCCTCAGAAGAAGCAAAAGTATCAAATTTGTAAAATTTAGAAAAAGTGTGCAGTGAAGACCAAGTCGCTGCCTTACATATCTGATCAACAGAAGCCTCGTTCTTGAAGGCCCATGTGGAAGCCACAGCCCTAGTGGAGTGAGCTGTGATTCTTTCAGGAGGCTGCCGTCCGGCAGTCTCATAAGCCAATCGGATAATGCTTTTAATCCAGAAGGAGAGAGAGGTAGAAGTTGCTTTTTGACCTCTCCGTTTACCAGAATAAACAACAAACAAAGACAAAGTTTGTCTGAAATCCTTAGTAGCTGCTAAGTAAAATTTGAGAGCACGAACTACATCCAAGTTGTGCAACAAACGTTCCTTCTTTGAAACTGGATTAGGACACAAAGAAGGCACAACTATCTCCTGGTTAATGTTTTTGTTAGAAACAACTTTTGGAAGAAAACCAGGTTTAGTACGCAAAACCACCTTATCTGCATGGAACACCAGATAAGGAGAAGAACACTGCAGAGCAGATAATTCTGAAACTCTTCTAGCAGAAGAAATCGCAACCAAAAACAAAACTTTCCAAGATAATAACTTAATATCAACGGAATGTAAGGGTTCAAACGGAACCCCCTGAAGAACTGAAAGAACTAGGTTGAGACTCCAAGGAGGAGTCAAAATTTTGTAAACAGGCTTGATTCTAACCAGAGCCTGAACAAAGGCTAGAACATCTGGCACAGCTGCCAGCTTTTTGTGAAGTAACACAGACAAGGCAGAAATCTGTCCCATCAAGGAACTTGCAGATAATCCTTTTTCCAATCCTTCTCGAAGGAAGGATAGACTCTTAGGAATCTTAACCTTGTCCCAAGGGAATCCTGCAGATTCACACCAACAGATATACCAAATTATGTGGTAATTTTTCTGGTTACAGGCTTTCAGGCCTGAACAAGAGTATTAATAACAGAATCTGAGAACCCTCGCTTTGATAAGATCAAGCGTTCAATCTCCAAGCAGTCAGCTGGAGTGGGTCGAACGGACCTAGAACAAGAAGGTCTCTCAAAGGTAGCTTCCATGGTGGAGCCGATGACATATTCACCAGATCTGCATACCAAGTCCTGCGTGGCCACGCAGGAGCTATCAAAATCACCGACGCCCTCTCCTGATTGATCCTGGCTACCAGCCTGGGGATGAGAGGAAACGGCGGGAACACATAAGCTAGTTTGAAGGTCCAAGGTGCTACTAGTGCATCCACTAGAGCCGCCTTGGGATCCCTGGATCTGTACCCGTAGTAAGGAACTCTGAAGTTCTGACGAGAGGCCATCAGATCCATGTCTGGAATGCCCCACGGTTGAGTGACTTGGGCAAAGATTTCCGGATGGAGTTCCCACTCCCCCGGATGCAATGTCTGACGACTCAGAAAATCCGCTTCCCAATTTTCCACTCCTGGGATGTGGATAGCAGACAGGTGGCAGGAGTGAGACTCCGCCCATAGAATGATTTTGGTCACTTCTTCCATCGCTAGGGAACTCCTTGTTCCCCCCTGATGGTTGATGTATGAACTTGGCCCTCGCTAGCTGAGGCCAAGCTTTGAGAGCATTGAATATCGCTCTCAGTTCCAGAATATTTATCGGTAGAAGAGATTCTACCCGAGACCAAAGACCCTGAGCTTTCAGGGATCCCCAGACCGCGCCCCAGCCCATCAGACTGGCGTCGGTCGTGACAATGACCCACTCTGGTCTGCGGAAGGTCATCCCTTGTGACAGGTTGTCCAGGGACAGCCACCAACGGAATGAGTCTCTGGTCCTCTGATTTACTTGTATCTTCGGAGACAAGTCTGAATAGTCCCCATTCCACTGACTGAGCATGAACAGTTGTAATGGTCTTAGATGAATGCGCACAAAAGGAACTATGTCCATTGCCGCTACCATCAAACCTATCACTTCCATGCACTGCGCTATGGAAGGAAGAGGAACGGAATGAAGTATCCGACAAGAGTCTAGAAGTTTTGTTTTTCTGGCTTCTGTCAGAAAAATCCTCATTTCTAAGGAGTCTATTATAGTTCCCAAGAAGGGAACCCTCGTTGACGGAGATAGAGAACTCTTTTCCACGTTCACTTTCCATCCGTGAGATCTGAGAAAGGCCAGGACAATGTCCGTGTGAGCCTTTACTTGAGGAAGGGACGACGCTCGAATCAGAATGTCGTCCAAGTAAGGTACTACAGCAATGCCCCTTGGTCTTAGCACCGCCAGAAGGGACCCTAGTACCTATGAGAAAATCCTAGGAGCAGTGGCTAATCCGAAAGAAAATGCCACGAACTGGAAATGCTTGTCCAGGAATGCAAACCTTAGGAACCGATGATGTTCCTTGTGGATAGGAATATGTAGATACGCATCCTTGAAATCCACCTTGGTCATGAATTGACCTTCCTGGATGGAAGGAAGAAGTGTTCGAATGGTTTCCATCTTGAGCGATGGAACCTTGAGAAACTTGTTCAAGATCTTGAGATCTAAGATTGGTCTGAACGTTCCCTCTTTTTTGGGAACTATGAACAGATTGGAGTAGAACCCCATCCCTTGTTCTCCTAATGGAACAGGATGAATCACTCCCATTTTTAGCAGGTCTTCTACCCAATGTAAGAATGCCTGTCTTCTTATGTGGTCTGAAGACAACTGAGACCTGTGGAACCTCCCCCTTGGAGGAAGCCCCTTGAACTCCAGAGAATAACCTTGGGAGACTATTTCTAGCGCCCAAGGATCCAGAACATCTCTTTCCCAAGCCTGAGCGAAGAGAGAGAGTCTGCCCCCCACCAGATCCGGTCCCGGATCGGGGGCCCGCATTTCATGCTGTCTTGGTAGCAGTGGCAGGTTTCCTGGCCTGCTTTCCTTTGCTCCAGCCTTGCATAGGTCTCCAGGCTGGATTGGCTTGAGAAGTATTACCTTCCTGCTTAGAGGACGTAGCCCTTGGGGCTGATCCGTTTCTGCGAAAGGGACGAAGCTTTCAATTTTAAACTAAACACACTTTATTATTGCAATTGCGAAAAAGTATGAAGGAATTGTTCAAAATTCACCAAAATTTCACCACAGTGTCTTAAAGCCTTAAAAGTATTGCACACCAAATTTGGAAGCTTTAACCCTTAAAATAACGGAACCTGAGCCGTTTTTATATTTAACCCCTTTACAGTCCCTGGAATCTGCTTTGCTGAGACCCAACCAAGCCCAAAGGGGAATACGATACCAAATGATGCCTTCAGAAAGACTTTTCTATGTATCAGAGCTCCACACACATGCAGCTGCATGCCATGCTGTCCTCAAAAACAAGTGCGCCATACCGGCGCGAAAATGAGGCTCTGACTATGATTAGGGAAAGCCCCTAAAGAATAAGGTGTCTAAAACAGTGCCTGCCGATATAATCATATCAAAATACCCAGAATAAATGATTCCTCAAGGCTAAATATGTGTTAATAATGAATCGATTTAGCCCAGAAAAAGTCTACAGTCTTAATAAGCCCTTGTGAAGCCCTTATTTACTATCTTAATAAACATGGCTTACCGGATCCCATAGGGAAAATGACAGCTTCCAGCATTACATCGTCTTGTTAGAATGTGTCATACCTCAAGCAGTAAGAGACTGCACACTGTTCCCCCAACTGAAGTTAATTGCTCTCAACAGTCCTGTGTGGAACAGCCATGGATTTTAGTTACGGTGCTAAAATCATTTTCCTCATACAAACAGAAATCTTCATCTCTTTTCTGTTTCTGAGTAAATAGTACATACCAGCACTATTTTAAAATAACAAACTCTTGATTGAATAATAAAAACTACAGTTAAACACTAAAAAACTCTAAGCCATCTCCGTGGAGATGTTGCCTGTACAACGGCAAAGAGAATGACTGGGGTAGGCGGAGCCTAGGAGGGATCATGTGACCAGCTTTGCTGGGCTCTTTGCCATTTCCTGTTGGGGAAGAGAATATCCCACAAGTAAGGATGACGCCGTGGACCGGACACACCTATGTTGGAGAAAAGGCACAGCCTGCCCCCTACCAGAGTCAAGTAAAGCCAGTAAAAAGCCAAACCAGTGCTGAAAAATATCAGCAGTATACTAAAGACCCAACAGGAGGAAGCAAAGGACAGGTCCCTACGACACCAGTGAAAGGCTTGTGACTAATTCTCCATGAGGTGAAATAGAGATTCACTACCCATAATCCACATACAATACTTTGACAAACACTGCACTCTGAGGGGAAACAGGCCTCAACTCAGTCTAAGAACTCTACTCCCTTAAGAATAACAAGCACATCTTAATGCTTCACCTTCCTCCAGCAGAGGCAAAGACCAGACTAGTTTACCAGTGAGGTGGTAGGGGTTTTAAACACACGAACAAAGGTCTGAATATCAGGAAGTTTAGCAATCTATGAATATCAGGAAGTTTAACAATCTTCCTATGATAAAAAACAAATAGGGAAAAA
The DNA here is from genome assembly GCF_027579735.1 of Bombina bombina. Lineage (NCBI taxonomy): Eukaryota > Metazoa > Chordata > Amphibia > Anura > Bombinatoridae > Bombina > Bombina bombina. Next base: position 664,628,738 of record NC_069504.1, on the reverse strand, counting down.
AATCTTACAAATCTTACAGATATATATATATATACAGGGAGTGCAGAATTATTAGGCAAATGAGTATTTTGACCACATCATCCTCTTTATGCATGTTGTCTTACTCCAAGCTGTATAGGCTCGAAAGCCTACTACCAATTAAGCATATTAGGTGATGTGCATCTCTGTAATGAGAAGGGGTGTGGTCTAATGACATCAACACCCTATATCAGGTGTGCATAATTATTAGGCAACTTCCTTTCCTTTGGCAAAATGGGTCAAAAGAAGGACTTGACAGGCTCAGAAAAGTCAAAAATAGTGAGATATCTTGCAGAGGGATGCAGCACTCTTAAAATTGCAAAGCTTCTGAAGCGTGATCATCGAACAATCAAGCGTTTCATTCAAAATAGTCAACAGGGTCGCAAGAAGCGTGTGGAAAAACCAAGGCGCAAAATAACTGCCCATGAACTGAGAAAAGTCAAGCGTGCAGCTGCCAAGATGCCACTTGCCACCAGTTTGGCCATATTTCAGAGCTGCAACATCACTGGAGTGCCCAAAAGCACAAGGTGTGCAATACTCAGAGACATGGCCAAGGTAAGAAAGGCTGAAAGACGACCACCACTGAACAAGACACACAAGCTGAAACGTCAAGACTGGGCCAAGAAATATCTCAAGACTGATTTTTCTAAGGTTTTATGGACTGATGAAATGAGAGTGAGTCTTGATGGGCCAGATGGATGGGCCCGTGGCTGAATTGGTAAAGGGCAGAGAGCTCCAGTCCGACTCAGACGCCAGCAAGGTGGAGGTGGAGTACTGGTTTGGGCTGGTATCATCAAAGATGAGCTTGTGGGGCCTTTTCGGGTTGAGGATGGAGTCAAGCTCAACTCCCAGTCCTACTGCCAGTTTCTGGAAGACACCTTCTTCAAGCAGTGGTACAGGAAGAAGTCTGCATCCTTCAAGAAAAACATGATTTTCATGCAGGACAATGCTCCATCACACGCGTCCAAGTACTCCACAGCGTGGCTGGCAAGAAAGGGTATAAAAGAAGAAAATCTAATGACATGGCCTCCTTGTTCACCTGATCTGAACCCCATTGAGAACCTGTGGTCCATCATCAAATGTGAGATTTACAAGGAGGGAAAACAGTACACCTCTCTGAACAGTGTCTGGGAGGCTGTGGTTGCTGCTGCACGCAATGTTGATGGTGAACAGATCAAAACACTGACAGAATCCATGGATGGCAGGCTTTTGAGTGTCCTTGCAAAGAAAGGTGGCTATATTGGTCACTGATTTGTTTTTGTTTTGTTTTTGAATGTCAGAAATGTATATTTGTGAATGTTGAGATGTTATATTGCTTTCACTGGTAAAAATAAATAATTGAAATGGGTATATATTTGTTTTTTGTTAAGTTGCCTAATAATTATGCACAGTAATAGTCACCTGCACACACAGATATCCCCCTAAAATAGCTAAAACTAAAAACAAACTAAAAACTACTTCCAAAACTATTCAGCTTTGATATTAATGAGTTTTTTGGGTTCATTGAGAACATGGTTGTTGTTCAATAATAAAATTAATCCTCAAAAATACAACTTGCCTAATAATTCTGCACTGCCTGTATATATATATATATATATATATATATATATATATATATATATATATATATATCTCTGCAAGTTCCCCACTGATGATTGACATAAGAGTTACAGATGTAACATAGTCTAATCTGAAACACAGAAAAAAATCCCTTTCAATAGAGGCCAACTCTGAAGGGCCCTGAATATTGCAAAGTTTTTAAACATCAACAGGTAAACTCGCCTCCTGAGGAAACTAAACTCCTTATGCCATCTGAGATTCCCCAGACTGTTTCCCCATCCTGAAAAAAATTGCATCTGTAGAAATTACAGACAAAAGAAGCCCCCTGCACAAAAAGCTAATAGCTCATCTACCAAGACAGAAACAGACATGTTTTAGAATATCAGAGACAACTGAGACAAGTCCCTATATCATTGGAAAAAAGATACAAAGTTGAAGAGGACTCATATGGAAGTGAGCAAATGGAATAGCAACCAAGGCCAAAAACATGAAACCTGATACTTCCATGCAAATAGGAAATGAAGGGGAAAAAAAATAAACAAAACAAAAATAAAACAGACTGAAGGTTCTAACAGGCAAACCCCTGCTTCAACCATCTTTGCTCTGCCAAAGAAAGTATCATAGAAATTGAATGTATAAAACCCCCCAGAAAAACAACCTTTGTCTGAGGAACCAGTAAACTGTTTGGAAAAATGACTTTCCAACCATGTTCTTGAAGAAACAACAACAACAATCGGCAGAACCACAAATACTTCCTAAAGGAAAGATGGAACTTGAACCAAGATATCATCCAAGCCAGGAAGCACTGCAATACCATGAAAACGGATTACAGATAAGAGGTTATCCAGAACTTTAGACAATATTCTCAGGCCTAGATTTAGAGTTCGGCGGTAGCCGTCAAAACCAGCGTTAGAGGCTCCTAACGCTGGTTTTGGGCGCCCGCTGGTATTTGGAGTCAGTGATTAAAGGGTCTAACGCTCACTTTACAGCCGCGACTTTTCCATACCGCAGATCCCCCTACGCCATTTGCGTAGCCTATCTTTTCAATGGGATCTTCCTAACGCCGGTATTTAGAGTCGTTTCTGCAGTGAGCGTTAGAGCTCTAACGACAAGATTCCAGCCGCCTGAAAATAGCAGGAGTTAAGAGCTTTCTGGCTAACGCCGGTTTATAAAGCTCTTAACTACTGTACCCTAAAGTACACTAACACCCATAAACTACCTATGTACCCCTAAACCGAGGTCCCCCCACATCGCCGCCACTCGATTAAAATTTTTAACCCCTAATCTGCCGACCGCCACCTACGTTATACTTATGTACCCCTAATCTGCTGCCCCTAACACCGCCGACCCCTGTATTATATCTATTAACCCCTAACTTGCCCCCCACAACGTCGCCGCAAGCTACTTAAAATAATTAACCCCTAATCTTCCGACCGCAAATCGCCGCCACCTACGTTATCCCTATGTACCCCTAATCTGCTACCCCTAACATCGCCGACCCCTATGTTATATTTATTAACCCCTAATCTGCCCCCCACAACGTCGCCGACACCTACCTACACTTATTAACCCCTAATCTGCCGAGCGGACCTGAGCGCTACTATAATAAAGTTATTAACCCCTAATCCGCCTCACTAACCCTATCATAAATAGTATTAACCCCTAATCTGCCCTCCCTAACATCGCCGACACCTAACTTCAATTATTAACCCCTAATCTGCCGACCGGAGCTCACCGCTATTCTAATAAATGTATTAACCCCTAAAGCTAAGTCTAACCCTAACACTAACACCCCCCTAAGTTAAATATAATTTTTATCTAACGAAATAAATTAACTCTTATTAAATAAATAATTCCTATTTAAAGCTAAATACTTACCTGTAAAATACATCCTAATATAGCTACAATATAAATTATAATTATATTATAGCTATTTTAGGATTAATATTTATTTTACAGGCAACTTTGTAATTATTTTAACCAGGTACAATAGCTATTAAATAGTTAAGAACTATTTAATAGTTACCTAGTTAAAATAATTACAAATTTACCTGTAAAATAAATCCTAACCTAAGATATAATTAAACCTAACACTACCCTATCAATAAAATAATTAAATAAACTACCTACAATTACCTACAATTAACCTAACACTACACTATCAATAAATTAATTAAACACAATTGCTACAAATAAATAAAATTAATTAAACTATCTAAAGTACAAAAAATAAAAAAGAACTAAGTTACAGAAAATAATAAAATATTTACAAACATAAGAAAAATATTACAACAATTTTAAACTAATTACACCTACTCTAAGCCCCCTAATAAAATAACAAAGCCCCCCAAAATAAAAAATTCCCTACCCTATTCTAAAATACAAATATTACAAGCTCTTTTACCTTACCAGCCCTGAACAGGGCCCTTTGCGGGGCATGCCCCAAGAATTTCAGCTCTTTTGCCTGTAAAAAAAAACATACAATACCCCCCCCCCAACATTACAACCCACCACCCACATACCCCTAATCTAACCCAAACCCCCCTTAAATAAACCTAACACTACCCCCCTGATGATCTTCCTACCTTGTCTTCACCATGCCAGGTTCACCGATCCGTCCTGGCTCCAAGATCTTCATCCAACCCAAGCGGGGGCTAGACATCCACTGAAGAAGTCCAGAAGAGGGTCCAAAGTCTTCCTCCTATCCGGCAAGAAGAGGACATCCGGACCGGCAAACATCTTCTCCAAGCGGCATCTTCTATCTTCTTCCATCCGATGACGACCGGCTCCATCTTGAAGACCTCCAGCGCGGATCCATCCTCTTCTTCCGACGACTAGACGACGAATGACGGTTCCTTTAAGGGACGTCATCCAAGATGGCGTCCCTCGAATTCCGATTGGCTGATAGGATTCTATCAGCCAATCGGAATTAAGGTAGGAATTTTCTGATTGGCTGATGGAATCAGCCAATCAGAATATAGTTCAATCCGATTGGCTGATCCAATCAGCCAATCAGATTGAGCTCGCATTCTATTGGCTGTTCCGATCAGCCAATAGAATGCGAGCTCAATCTGATTGGCTGATTGGATCAGCCAATCGGATTGAACTATATTCTGATTGGCTGATTCCATCAGCCAATCAGAAAATTCCTACCTTAATTCCGATTGGCTGATAGAATCCTATCAGCCAATCGGAATTCGAGGGACGCCATCTTGGATGACGTCCCTTAAAGGAACCGTCATTCGTCGTCTAGTCGTCGGAAGAAGAGGATGGATCCGCGCTGGAGGTCTTCAAGATGGAGCCGGTCGTCATCGGATGGAAGAAGATAGAAGATGCCGCTTGGAGAAGATGTTTGCCGGTCCGGATGTCCTCTTCTTGCCGGATAGGAGGAAGACTTTGGACCCTCTTCTGGACTTCTTCAGTGGATGTCTAGCCCCCGCTTGGGTTGGATGAAGATCTTGGAGCCAGGACGGATCGGTGAACCTGGCATGGTGAAGACAAGGTAGGAAGATCATCAGGGGGGTAGTGTTAGGTTTATTTAAGGGGGGTTTGGGTTAGATTAGGGGTATGTGGGTGGTGGGTTGTAATGTTGGGGGGGGGGTATTGTATGTTTTTTTTTACAGGCAAAAGAGCTGAAATTCTTGGGGCATGCCCCGCAAAGGGCCCTGTTCAGGGCTGGTAAGGTAAAAGAGCTTGTAATATTTGTATTTTAGAATAGGGTAGGGAATTTTTTATTTTGGGGGGCTTTGTTATTTTATTAGGGGGCTTAGAGTAGGTGTAATTAGTTTAAAATTGTTGTAATATTTTTCTTATGTTTGTAAATATTTTATTATTTTCTGTAACTTAGTTCTTTTTTATTTTTTGTACTTTAGATAGTTTATTTAATTTTATTTATTTGTAGCAATTGTGTTTAATTAATTTATTGATAGTGTAGTGTTAGGTTAATTGTAGGTAATTGTAGGTAGTTTATTTAATTATTTTATTGATAGGGTAGTGTTAGGTTTAATTATATCTTAGGTTAGGATTTATTTTACAGGTAAATTTGTTATTATTTTAACTAGGTAACTATTAAATAGTTCTTAACTATTTAATAGCTATTGTACCTGGTTAAAATAATTACAAAGTTGCCTGTAAAATAAATATTAATCCTAAAATAGCTATAATATAATTATAATTTATATTGTAGCTATATTAGGATTTATTTTACAGGTAAGTATTTAGCTTTAAATAGGAATCATTTATTTAATAAGAGTTAATTTATTTCGTTAGATAAAAATTATATTTAACTTAGGGTGGTGTTAGTGTTAGGGTTAGACTTAGCTTTAGGGGTTAATACATTTATTAGAATAGCGGTGAGCTCCGGTCGGCAGATTAGGGGTTAATAATTGAAGGTAGGTGTCGGCGATGTTAGGGAGGGCAGATTAGGGGTTAATACTATTTATGATAGGGTTAGTGAGGCGGATTAGGGGTTAATAACTTTATTATAGTAGCGCTCAGGTCCGCTCGGCAGATTAGGGGTTAATAAGTGTAGGCAGGTGTCGGCGACGTTGTGGGGGGCAGATTAGGGGTTAATAAATATAACATAGGGGTCGGCGATGTTAGGGCAGCAGATTAGGGGTACATAGGGATAACGTAGGTGGCGGCGGTTTACGGAGCGGCAGATTAGGGGTTAAAAGTGTAATGCAGGGGTCAGCGATAGCGGGGGCGGCAGATTAGGAGTTAATAAGTGTAAGGTTAGGGGTGTTTAGACTCGGGGTACATGTTAGGGTGTTAGGTGCAGACTTAGGAGGTGTTTCCCCATAGGAAACAATGGGGCTGCGTTAGGAGCTGAACGCTGCTTTTTTGCAGGTGTTAGGTTTTTTTTCAGCTCAAACAGCCCCATTGTTTCCTATGGGAGAATCGTGCACGAGCACGTTTTTGATGCCGGCCGCGTCCGTAAGCAACTCTGGTATCGAGAGTTGCATTTGCGGTAAAAATGCTCTACGCTCCTTTTTTGGAGCCTAACGCAGCATTTGTTTGAACTCTCGATACCAGAGTTAAATTTATGGTGCGGCCAGAAAAAAACCCGCGGAGCGTTAACAGCCCTTTTACCGCCGAACTCTAAATCTAGGCCTCAGAGTTGTACCAAGAGCAAAACCGAAGTGCAACAAACTGAAAAAGCTCATCAAAAAAGCAAATCTCAGAAACCAATGATGTTCCTAGAAATAAGAACAAAGGAAAGCATCCTCAAAATATATTGAGGACATAAACTGACCTCACAAAAAAGTTTAAATGGTTTACATGTTTTCCATTTCGAAAGTTTCAATTTTTCCCATTTCTAGATCAGAATAGATCTGAAAGTTCCTTCCTACTTATGGAACAATGAATAAGTTGGAGTGCCCATCTACCTGACCATACAGAGTTCCTAGGAACAAAAAAATTCCCTTGGGAGAACTAGTTCTGAAACCTATTCAACATCCTTGAGACTATAATAAGAATTAAAGGACCCTGAACAGACTAAAACCAAGCTTCCTGAAATGGGTAACCTACCCCCTACCAAAGCCTCTTGAATGAGGGCTGCACCTACAAGCAAACATGTATGTTGGATAAGGTCTTAAACTGCTTAGGCCTGTTCCAGTTCAACTAGTGGGCACTGACCCTATCAGCATTCCCCAGAGGCATTTTTTTTACCTTGTATCTAAGCTTTACAGCCTTGCAAGCAGAGGGTATAGTGCTCAAAACCAGTAAAAAAAACTGCAACATTAAGCAAAAAACATTCTATTATTTCCAGACAGAACCATAAGAATTCTGATACTAGACAGAAAAAAAATAATTCTGAGCCCTGTTCCTTTGAATGGGACAAAACACAAATCTGATCTTAGAATATATCATTGGACTACTAGTCCTGAGGAAGGAAAGCTCCTTAACCCCAGACACCGTAGATGGAACGGTAATAGAAATCCAAACAAGAACCAAACAGAAACTCTCTCTGTAAATAAATAGATAAATGTCTGTAATTAGAAAACATTTCAGCAGACAAGATTCTAATTATAATGCGCTTCTAGAACGAACAGCTAAAGACATACTTCCAGCATTAAAAGGACATTGTACAGTAGATTTTTCTTTGCATAAATGTTTTGTAGATTATCCATTTATATAGACCATCTGAGAGTGTTTTTGTAAAAATGTATAGTTTTGCATATTTTTAAAAAACATTGTGCTGATTTTCAGACTAGTAACCAAGACCCAAAGTTTCAGATGTATAGTGAAGTATACAGACTTCAGATTGCTTCTGTTTGTATAATGGGTCTTTTCATATGCAGGGGAGAGGGGGTCTGCTTTCAGCCCCTTTCAGCAGGTGTCCTAGCCTAACCTCATCAACGGTGCTAAATTGGCAGCTTCTAAGTACGTTTTAAAAGGTTTTAAACTGGATTTTTATATCAGTATTTGCGCATATTCTTCTTTATAGTAGTGACTATTACATGCAGTTTTACGAGTGACAACCATTAAACAAAATAAAAGATTTAGCAGAATAAAAAGAAAACTGGCCAGAAAGACAAAGATCAAGTAACAGCCACATCAGCAATAGATATCAGAGGACTGAAAATATAACTTGCTTGCAAATAATCCCTCCTGAAGAAGGAAATAAACCTATAAAGGAAGAACTATCTTCCAAATGAATGCTAGAACATATATCTAGAGTAAAAAAGAGAATGAATATGCTTAACATAAAATTAAAATAAAAGGATGTCAGTAAAATAATCAGAGCAACACTCTTGATCAACAAAGAAAAAACACCCCTTCTGAGGAAACAGCAGCCTTGTAACTAGAAACATTAAACTTAGCAGGCTATAAACTAGTAGAAAGTTAATTGTGAACTTGGAGTGGGACGTAGAGATAATAGGAGTGAAGAGACCTAGATCAGAGGTTGATTGAAAAGGATGGGTCAAGGAATATTTGGAGATATAAGAGGAAATATAGTTATGAGCGAGGCCGCTGAGTGCATTAGGGTTAATACTTGAAATTGTATTTTGGAGTGTATGAGGAGCCAATGTAGAGACTGACAGAGCAGCTGATTTAGATTGGCGATTTGGCCGAATGAGTCTAGCTGAAGCATTCATAATAGATTGGAAGGAGGAGAGGCAGTGTTTGGGAAGGCCATATAGAAGTGGATTGCAATAGTCAAAGTGTGACAAAATGAGGGAACAATTTAGTATTGTGTTGCTCTTTGAGTAAGGAAAGGACAAAATCTGGAAATGTTGCGTAGGTGTGCACGGAAGTATTTGGTAAGCACTAGTATATGTGGGGTGAATATGAGTGTGACCCCAAGACAGCGGACCTGGGGTGAGGTGTTGAGAATAGAGTCTCCAACTGTCAGAGAAATGTCAGGTGTTGGTTGTCTCGAAGAGAGGAGAATAAGAAGCAGCTCAGTTTTGGACATATTGAGTTGCAGATAGTGTGAGGACATCCAAGAGGATATTGCAGAGAGACAATTGGTAATCTGGATGAGTAAAGAGGGAAACATATCAGGAGAGAAAAGTTAGATTTGGGAATCATCAGCATATTAGTGGTACTGGAACCCAAAAGAGGATATAAGTTATCAAAGGTAGGATGTATAGAGAAAAAAGCAAGGGACCTAAGAGTCTTGCGGTACTCCAACTGAAAGAGGATATGCTGTTAAAGGAAACTGAAAACGAGTGGTTTCAGAGATATGAAGCAAACCAGGAGAGGGCTGCGTCTCGGATGCTCAATGAATGTAGGGTTTTTAGAAGTAGTGGATGGTCAACTGTGTCAAAAGAAGCGAATAGGTCCGGAAGAATTATTTAAGAGTAGTGTCCCTTTTGCTTTAGCATTTGTTACTTTAGTGGTTTCTGTTGAGTGTTTAGGGCAGAAACCAGATTGAAGAGGATCAAGTAAGGAGTTAATTGAGAGAAACTGAGCGATTATCACTGACTGACATTCCTGCTTGATTCTGGCTATCACTATGGGTAGTCAGAATAACAGAGAAGCAGCACCCGGGATAAACAGTTAGTAAGTCCAATTAGTTATCCACACGCTGCAACAAAGTAATCCACTCATTTAATAGCACAAATAGAAGGCACAAAATACAAAGTGCATTGAACAAACCACCAATACAATTAGGTCAAAATAGGTCAAACATGTTTCGTAGAGCTTTTACATATTACTTTATCAATGACCCTGTTGACCACAAACTACAAACACCTATATATACTGCTCAAGGACCCTCCCCCTAACAATGAGTTCCAATAAGAGTGCTGCTAAAAATAGTGCAGCACCTGTTGAATAATCAGAAACTCAGGAAAAAAGGGTGACAAGGGAAAAAGAAAACAACCGAAACATAAACAAAATTAAAGCAAAGAATAATAATAATTCATATACTACATATTAAAATAATACATTAGAGCAATATATAATATTACATTGTCAGTACTGCTAATTTATAATTTACAATTTATAATTTCATCTGAAAATACAGAATTTTGAACAGATAGCTTATATCACACAAATAATTTAACATCACATTCAGAATTCAGTCCTTTTGACGTTCTAGTGTCCAAATGGAATATCCAAAAGACTTCTCGCTGTCTTAGGACTTCCTCCCTATCTCCCCCCTGGGGTGCCTTGGAATGATTTGGATACACTGAAACGCCAAAAGGGAACTATTTCCATTATATTCCCTTTTAAAGTGTACAGAAATGGGAGTAGTGGATTCAGGATCCTCTATCGCTCTGAGATGCTCTAAAAAACGATCCTTAAGGGGACGTGTAGTTAACCCTACATACTGCTTACAGCACCCCCTGCAGGTCAAAAGATATGTTGCAAAACAAGAATTACATGTAATTTATCTTCAAGAGAATGATTTGAATTTGACATTCACTCACACTCACAGTGAAGAGAGTATTGCCTATTTAGATATATTGTTGAGATCTAACATCAGTAAGCACAATATAGAGGTGGAGCTGTTTAGAAAAGAGGTTGCAGGCAACACTATTCTTAATGCTGAGTCCTGTCATCCTAAGCATACAATAGATGCTATCCCTAAAAGTCAATACATACGTGTAAAACGCAATTGTACTGACCCCACCAAGTATGAACAACATGCAAGTGATCTTACAAATCGGTTCATTGAGAGAGGGTACAAAAGGGAGTCATTGGATGTTATTAAGAAACAGGTTGACTGTTTGTAGAGGAGTACTTTGTTTACACCCAGAGTGAAGACTAAAAACTTTAAGAATAGACCTAAGTTCATCACCACTTACAGCAGTGAAAACCACAAGATATGTGGCATTGTTAGAGATTTACTTCCTATATTGGATATTGATGATGGACTTAGGGATATTATGAGTGAAGGTTGTTCGTTTGTGTCTAAAAAAAGCGAAAACTTTAGGTAATACATTATCACCATCTATGCTACCTATATGCAAAAATCAAATTGGCTATCTTTGAAACCTGGTTTCTTTAAATGTAGTAGTATTAGATGTAAGTCCTGTTCGTATGGAATTTTTGGAAAGGAATTTCGTTCTGAGATAACAGGAAAGACATAGAAAATACGTCAATACAGTACATGTAATTCTTGTTTTGCAATATATCTTTTGACCTGCAGGGGGTGCTGTAAGCACTATGTAGGGTTAACTACACGTGCCCTTAAAGATCGTTTTTTTGGAGCATCTCAGAGCGATAGAGGATCCTGAATCCACTACTCCCATTTCTGTACACTTTAAAAGGGAACATAATGGAGATAGTTCCCTTTTGGCGTTTCAGTGTATCCAAATCATTCCAAGACACCCCAGGGGGGAGATAGGGAGGAAGTCCTAAGACAGCGAGAAGTCTATTGGATATTCCATTTGGACACTAGAACACCAAAAGGACTGAATTCTGAATGGGATGTTAAATTATTTGTGTGATATAAGCTATCTGTTCAAAATTCTGTATTTTCAGATGAAATTATAAATTGTAAATTATAAATTAGCAATAGTGACTATGTAATAATATTATATTCTGCTCTAATGTATTATTTTAATATGTAGTATATGAATTATTATTATTCTTTGCTTTAATTTTGTTTATGTTTAGGTTGTTTTCTTTTTCCCTTGTCACCCTTCTTTCCTGAGTTGCTGATTATTCAACAGGTGCTGCACTATTTTTAGCAGCACTCTTATTGGAACTCATTGTAAGGGGGAGGGTCCTTGAGCAGTATATATAGGTGTTTGTAGTTTGTGGTCAACAGGGTCATTGATAAAGTAATATGTAAAAGCTCTACGAAACATGTTTGACCTATTTTGACCTAATTTTGTTGGTGGTTTGTTCAATGCACTTTGTATTTTGTGCCTTCTATTTGTGCTATTAAATGAGTGGATTACTTTGTTGCAGCGTGTGGATAACTAATTGGACTTACTAACTGTTTATCCCGGGTGCTGCTTCTCTGTTATTCTGACTTACTGTGTTGTGGAGCGTTGGTGGAGCGCTCCTGTCTGAAGCGAGCACCGATGATGACATCACTCTAAGCCGGAGCAAGGAGGATTGGTGCGCATGCGCATTGGCGTGAACACGGCGACATCTCAGTATGGGCTCTGCATTGCAACCGAGGAGATTGTTCTTTTGAGCGCTGCTCATTAGTTTTGGATATCACTATGGGTAGTATCACAAGCATAGAAAAAAATGTACATCAAATTGAACAACAATTGTAATACTAGGGCATCACTGGATCTGCCTGAGGATTTTAAGATTTGGCACAATAAAGGGGGAAACTTGTTTTTCAAGCATGAGACCATGAGATTTATCTCTGGTAATCCCCAGGGTCTCACAATCTGGCTGAACTCCACCGGATGAAAGTGCTGGCAACTGAGAAAGTTTGCCTCCCTATTGATAATTACAGGGATGTGAATAGCTGACATCCAGTAGTATTTTGTCCAATGGAAGATGCAAAACACCTCCATTACCACTGAGGAACGCCAACTGCTCTCTGATGATTGATATAAGCAACAGTTGTGAAATTGTCTAAAATACTGTACTAACAGTGAAGAGCCTAGAAGATCCACAATGTTCCAAAATGTTTGAAGGTAACTTCAAGGAGACCAACTCTCTGTGCCCTCAGAGATCCTTAAACGGCCCAAAAGCCCAGCAGACTTACGTCTTTATTGACCACTGTTCAGTCTGCCTGCAAAAACTTGAATTATGTTTACCAGATAATTTTCTTTTCTTCTGACGGAGAGAGTCCACAGCTGCATTCATTACTTTTGGGAAATATAGCACCTGGCCACCAGGAGGAGGCAAAGACACCCCAACCAAAGGCTTAAATACCTCCCCCACTTACTTCATCCCTCAGTCATTCTGCCAAAGGAACAAGAAACAGTAGGAGAAATATCTGGTAAGCATAATTTAAGTTTTTCTTCTTAAACTGGGGAGAGTCCACAGCTGCATTTATTACTTTTGAGAAAACAATACCCAAGCTATAGAGGACACTGAATGCAAAACTGGCGGGAACAAAAAGGCGGCCCATTATGAGGGCACCACAGCCTGATATAACCCAAACTCCCGATAAAAAAAACTGCGTCCACAGACACAGAACGGACAAAAAGGAAGAGGACCCAGTAACTGCCCATCAGTTAGAACCATAAAGAGCCTTGCTAGAGACAACTCAGATCCACGTAGACTCCACTGAGCACAAAACCTCTGAGGAGACAAAAATCCTGCTGACTGGAAGCCTCTCCCTGACCAATGGGAAGGGAGACACCAAAATTCCACTCACATTCATCAAGAAGAAGTAGAAGAAGGAAAATCAGATAAGGAAGTCCAAAAAGACCACCAAAACAAACCCCCCAAAATCAGGGGCAAACCAATGAAGAAGCTCCTAGCATAACTCAAAAGGAGCGAACTACAAGGCTGTATTAGGACAAAATTTGCGAAGAAAATACTCTACCGACAGAGGAGAGCAACAGAAGGAAAGTTCCAGACCACCTCCTACATGGATCCCAATGAACCAATGTAAAGTCCTAACCAGAACCGAAGTCCTAAAAGGACAAAAAGTAGAACCCTCTACTTTACCACATAGCGCTATCCAACACTAAGAAACTGAACACCCGAGGGTCAAAAACCCCCCGGGAGTAGAACAGACAAAACAGATAGGAATATCCGTTTACGCCCCAGTCAAAAGCTGCAGGCTTCTATCTGATAAGCAGTCCCAACTTAAGCGCCAAGCCTACAAAAACAGGACAATAAGGTAGATAGGAAATTCATACCAGAACCATCCAGGGAGAGAAAAAACTCTGAAAAACAGTGCGGATCAACTTCCCCCCTTTCAGAACACAGGGAAGGGAGGACAGCACTCTGGCCAAGAATGAAAAAACATAATTTATGCTTATCTGATAAATTTATTTATCTTGTAGTGTATCCAGTCCACGGATCATCCATTACTTGTGGGATATTCTCCTTCCCAACAGGAAGTTGCAAGAGGATCACCCACAGCAGAGCTGCTATATAGCTCCTCCCCTCACTGCCATATCCAGTCATTCGACCGAAACAAGCCGAGAAAGGAGAAACCATAGGGTGCAGTGGTGACTGTAGTTTAATTAAAATTTAGACCTGCCTTAAAAGGACAGGGCGGGCCGTGGACTGGATACACTACAAGAGAAATACATTTATCAGGTAAGCATAAATTATGTTTTCTCTTGTTAAGTGTATCCAGTCCACGGATCATCCATTACTGGTGGGATACCAATACCAAAGCTAAAGTACACGGATGATGGGAGGGACAAGGCAGGGACTTAAACGGAAGGAACCACTGCCTGTAGAACCTTTCTCCCAAAAACAGCCTCCGAAGAAGCAAAAGCATCAAATTTGTAAAATTTTGAAAAGGTATGAAGCGAAGACCAAGTCGTAGCCTTGCAAATCTGTTCAACAGAAGCCTCATTTTTAAAGGCCCAGGTGGAAGCCACAGCTCTAGTAGAATGAGCTGTAATCCTTTCAGGGGGCTGCTGTCCAGCAGTCTCATAGGCTAAACGGATTATACTCCGAAGCCAAAAAGAAAGAGAGGTTGCCGAGGGCCTTTTGACCTCTCTTCTGTCCAGAGTAAACAACAAACAGGTTAGATGTTTGACTAAAATCTTTAGTAGCTTGTAAGTAAAACTTCAAGGCACGGACTACGTCTAGATTATGCAAAAGACGTTCCTTCTTTGAAGAAGGATTAGGACATAATGATGGAACAACAACCTCTTGATTGATATTCTTGTTAGAAACCACCTTGGGTAAAAACCCAGGTTTTGAACGCAGAACTACTTTATCTGAATGAAAGATCAGATAAGGAGAATCACAATGTAAGGCAGATAACTCAGAGACTCTTCGAGCCGAGGAAATAGCCATTAGAAACAGAACTTTCCATGATAGAAGTTTGATATTAATAGAATGAAGGGGTTCAAACGGAACCCCTTGAAGAACATTAAGAACCAAGTTTAAGCTCCATGGAGGAGCAACAGGTTTAAACACAGGCTTAATTCTAACTAAAGCCTGACAAAATGCCTGAACGTCTGGAACTTCTCCCAGACGCTTGTGTAAAAGAATAGACAGAGCAGAAATCTGTCCCTTTAAAGAACTAGCTGATAATCCTTTGTCCAAACCCTCTTGGAGGAAGGACAATATCCTAGGAATCCTAACCCTACTCCATGAGTAATTCTTGGATTCACACCAATGAAGATATTTACGCCATATCTTGTGGTAGATTTTCCTGGTGACAGGCTTTCGTGCCTCTATTAAGGTATCAATGACTGACTCGGAGAAGCCACGCTTTGATAGGATCAAGCGTTCAATCTCCATGCAGTCAGTCTCAGAGAAATTAGATTCGGATGATTGAAAGGACCTTGTATTAGAAGGTCTTGTCTCAGAGGCAGAGTCCATGGTGGAAAGCATGACATGTCCACCAGATCTGCATACCAGGTCCTGCGTGGCCACGCAGGCGCTATCAGAATCACTGATGCTCTCTCCTGTCTGATTTTGGCAATCAGTCGAGGGAGCAGAGGAAACGGTGGAAAAACATAAGCCAGGTTGAAGAACCAAGGAGCTGCTAGAGCATCTATCAGCGTCGCTTCTGGGTCCCTGGACCTGGATCCATAACAAGGAATCTTGGCGTTCTGGCGAGACGCCATGAGATCCAGTTATGGTTTGCCCCAACGATGGACCAATTGAGCAAACACCTCCGGATGGAGCTCCCACTCCCCCGGATGAAAAGTCTGACGACTTAGAAAATCCGCCTCCCAGTTCTCTACGCCCGGGATATGGATCGCTGATAGGTGGCAAGAGTGAGTCTCTGCCCAGCGAATTATCTTGGAGACTTCTGACATCGCAAGGGAACTCCTGGTTCCCCCTTGATGGTTGATGTAAGCCACAGTCGTGATGTTGTCCGACTGAAATCTGATGAACCTCAGGGTTGCTAACTGAGGCCAAGCTAGAAGAGCATTGAATATTGCTCTTAACTCCAGAATATTTATTGGGAGGAGTTTCTCCTCCTGAGTCCATGAACCCTGAGCCTTCAGGGAGTTCCAGACTGCACCCCAACCTAGAAGGCAGGCATCTGTTGTTACAATCGTCCAATCTGGTCTGCGAAAAGTCATACCCTTGGACAGGTGGACCCGAGATAACCACCAGAGAAGAGAATCTCTGGTTTCCTGATCCAGATTTAGTAGAGGGGACAAATCTGTGTAATCCCCATTCCACTGACTGAGCATGCATAATTGCAGCGGTCTGAGATGCAGGCGCGCAAATGGCACTATGTCCATCGCCGCTACCATTAAGCCGATTACTTCCATGCACTGAGCCACCGCAGGGCGCGGAATGGAGTGAAGAACACAGCAAGCATTTAGAAGTTTTGATAACCTGGACTCCGTCAGGTAAATTTTCATTTCTACAGAATCTATAAGAGTCCCTAGGAAGGAAACCCTTGTGAGAGGAGATAGAGAACTCTTTTCTTCGTTCACTTTCCACCCATGCAACCTCAGAAATGCCAGAACTATCTCTGTATGAGACTTGGCAATTTGAAAGCTTGACGCCTGTATCAGGATGTCGTCTAGATAAGGAGCCACCGCTATGCCTCGCGGTCTTAGAACTGCCAGAAGTGAGCCCAGAACCTTTGTAAAAATTCTTGGGGCTGTAGCCAACCCGAAGGGAAGAGCTACAAATTGGTAATGCCTATCTAGAAAGGCAAACCTTAGGAACCGATGATGAGTCTTGTGAATCGAAATGTGAAGGTAGGCATCCTTTAAGTCCACTGTGGTCATGTACTGACCCTCTTGGATCATGGGTAAGATGGTTCGAATAGTTTCCATCTTGAATGATGGAACTCTGAGGAATTTGTTTAAGATCTTTAGATCCAAAATTGGTCTGAAGGTTCCCTCTTTTTTGGGAACGACAAACAGATTTAAATAAAAACAGAATTTATGTTTACCTGATAAATTACTTTCTCCAACGGTGTGTCCGGTCCACGGCGTCATCCTTACTTGTGGGATATTCTCTTCCCCAACAGGAAATGGCAAAGAGCCCAGCAAAGCTGGTCACATGATCCCTCCTAGGCTCCGCCTACCCCAGTCATTCGACCGACGTTAAGGAGGAATATTTGCATAGGAGAAACCATATGGTACCGTGGTGACTGTAGTTAAAGAAAATAAATTATCAGACCTGATTAAAAAAACCAGGGCGGGCCGTGGACCGGACACACCGTTGGAGAAAGTAATTTATCAGGTAAACATAAATTCTGTTTTCTCCAACATAGGTGTGTCCGGTCCACGGCGTCATCCTTACTTGTGGGAACCAATACCAAAGCTTTAGGACACGGATGAAGGGAGGGAGCAAATCAGGTCACCTAAATGGAAGGCACCACGGCTTGCAAAACCTTTCTCCCAAAAATAGCCTCAGAAGAAGCAAAAGTATCAAACTTGTAAAATTTGGTAAAAGTGTGCAGTGAAGACCAAGTCGCTGCCCTACATATCTGATCAACAGAAGCCTCGTTCTTGAAGGCCCATGTGGAAGCCACAGCCCTAGTGGAATGAGCTGTGATTCTTTCGGGAGGCTGCCGTCCTGCAGTCTCGTAAGCCAATCTGATGATGCTTTTAATCCAAAAGGAGAGAGAGGTAGAAGTTGCTTTTTGACCTCTCCTTTTACCGGAGTAAACAACAAACAAGGAAGATGTTTGTCTAAAATCCTTTGTAGCATCTAAATAGAATTTTAGAGCGCGAACAACATCCAAATTGTGCAACAAACGTTCCTTCTTTGAAACTGGTTTCGGACACAGAGAAGGTACGATAATCTCCTGGTTAATGTTTTTGTTAGAAACAACTTTTGGAAGAAAACCAGGTTTAGTACGTAAAACCACCTTATCTGCATGGAACACCAGATAAGGAGGAGAACACTGCAGAGCAGATAATTCTGAAACTCTTCTAGCAGAAGAAATTGCAACTAAAAACAAAACTTTCCAAGATAATAACTTAATATCAACGGAATGTAAGGGTTCAAACGGAACCCCCTGAAGAACTGAAAGAACTAAATTGAGACTCCAAGGAGGAGTCAAAGGTTTGTAAACAGGCTTAATTCTAACCAGAGCCTGAACAAAAGCTTGAACATCTGGCACAGCTGCCAGCTTTTTGTGAAGTAACACAGACAAGGCAGAAATCTGTCCCTTCAGGGAACTTGCAGATAATCCTTTTTCTAATCCGTCTTGAAGGAAGGATAAAACCTTAGGAATCTTAACCTTGTCCCAAGGGAATCCCTTAGATTCACACCAACAGATATATTTTTTCCAAATCTTGTGGTAAATCTTTCTAGTTACAGGCTTTCTGGCCTGAACAAGAGTATCAATAACAGAATCTGAGAATCCTCGCTTCGATAGAATCAAGCGTTCAATCTCCAAGCAGTCAGCTGGAGTGAAACCAGATTCGGATGTTCGAACGGACCCTGAACAAGAAGGTCTCGTCTCAAAGGTAGCTTCCAAGGTGGAGCCGATGACATATTCACCAGATCTGCATACCAAGTCCTGCGTGGCCACGCAGGAGCTATCAAGATCACCGACGCCCTCTCCTGATTGATCCTGGCTACCAGCCTGGGGATGAGAGGAAACGGCGGGAACACATAAGCTAGTTTGAAGGTCCAAGGTGCTACTAGTGCATCCACTAGAGCCGCCTTGGGATCCCTGGATCTGGACCCGTAGCAAGGAACTTTGCAGTTCTGACGAGAGGCCATTAGATCCATGTCTGGAATGCCCCACCGCTGGGTGACTTGGGCAAAGATTTCCGGATGGAGTTCCCACTCCCCCGGATGCAATGTCTGACGACTCAGAAAATCCGCTTCCCAATTTTCCACTCCTGGGATGTGGATAGCAGACAGGTGGCAGGAGTGAGACTCCGCCCATAGAATGATTTTGGTCACTTCTTCCATCGCTAGGGAACTCCTTGTTCCCCCCTGATGGTTGATGTACGCAACAGTCGTCATGTTGTCTGATTGAAACCGTATGAACTTGGTCCTCGCTAGCTGAGGCCAAGCCTTGAGAGCATTGAATATCGCTCTCAGCTCCAGAATATTTATCGGTAGAAGAGATTCTTCCCGAGACCAAAGACCCTGAGCTTTCAGGGATCCCCAGACCGCGCCCCAGCCCATCAGACTGGCGTCGGTCGTGACAATGACCCACTCTGGTCTGCGGAACGTCATCCCTTGTGACAGATTGTCCAGGGACAGCCACCAACGGAGTGAGTCTCTGGTCCTCTGATTTACTTGTATCTTCGGAGACAAGTCTGTATAGTCCCCATTCCACTGACTGAGCATGCACAGTTGTAATGGTCTTAGATGAATGCGCGCAAAAGGAACTATGTCCATTGCCGCTACCATCAACCCGATCACTTCCATGCACTGAGCTATGGAAGGAAGAGGAACGGAATGAAGTATCCGACAAGAGTCTAGAAGTTTTGTTTTTCTGGCCTCTGTTAGAAAGATCCTCATTTCTAAGGAGTCTATAATTGTTCCCAAGAAGGGAACCCTTGTTGACGGGGATAGAGAACTCTTTTCCACGTTCACTTTCCAGCCGTGAGATCTGAGAAAGGCCAGGACGATGTCCGTGTGAGCCTTTGCTTGAGGAAGGGACGACGCTTGAATCAGAATGTCGTCCAGGTAAGGTACTACTGCAATGCCCCTTGGTCTTAGCACCGCTAGAAGGGACCCTAGTACCTTTGTGAAAATCCTTGGAGCAGTGGCTAATCCGAAAGGAAGCGCCACGAACTGGTAATGTTTGTCCAGGAATGCGAACCTTAGGAACCGATGATGTTCCTTGTGGATAGGAATATGTAGATACGCATCCTTTAAATCCACCGTGGTCATGAATTGACCTTCCTGGATGGAAGGAAGAATAGTTCGAATGGTTTCCATCTTGAACGATGGAACCTTGAGAAACTTGTTTAAGATCTTGAGATCTAAGATTGGTCTGAACGTTCCCTCTTTTTTGGGAACTATGAACAGATTGGAGTAGAACCCCATCCCTTGTTCTCTTAGTGGAACAGGATGAATCACTCCCATTTTTAACAGGTCTTCTACACAATGTAAGAACGCCTGTCTTTTTATGTGGTCTGAAGACAACTGAGACCTGTGGAACCTCCCCCTTGGGGGAAGTCCCTTGAATTCCAGAAGATAACCCTGGGAGACTATTTCTAGCGCCCAAGGATCCAGAACATCTCTTGCCCAAGCCTGAGCGAAGAGAGAGAGTCTGCCCCCCACCAGATCCGGTCCCGGATCGGGGGCCAATATTTCATGCTGTCTTGGTAGCAGTGGCAGGTTTCTTGGCCTGCTTTCCCTTGTTCCAGCCTTGCATTGGTCTCCAAGCTGGCTTGGCTTGAGAAGTATTACCCTCTTGCTTAGAGGACGTAGCACTTTGGGCTGGTCCGTTTTTACGAAAGGGACGAAAATTAGGTCTATTTTTCGCCTTGAAAGGCCGATCCTGAGGAAGGGCGTGGCCCTTACCCCCAGTGATATCAGAGATAATCTCTTTCAAGTCAGGGCCAAACAGCGTTTTCCCCTTGAAAGGAATGTTTAGTAGCTTGTTCTTGGAAGACGCATCAGCCGACCAAGATTTCAACCAAAGCGCTCTGCGCGCCACAATAGCAAACCCAGAATTCTTAGCCGCTAACCTAGCCAATTGCAAAGTGGCGTCTAGGGTGAAAGAATTAGCCAATTTGAGAGCATTGATTCTGTCCATAATCTCCTCATAAGGAGGGGAATCACTATCGAGCGCCTTTATCAGCTCATCAAACCAGAAACATGCGGCTGTAGTGGCAGGGACAATGCATGAAATTGGTTGTAGAAGGTAACCCTGCTGAACAAACATCTTTTTAAGCAAACCTTCTAATTTTTTATCCATAGGATCTTTGAAAGCACAACTATCCTCTATGGGTATAGTGGTGCGTTTGTTTAAAGTAGAAACCGCTCCCTCGACCTTGGGGACTGTCTGCCATAAGTCCTTTCTGGGGTCGACCATAGGAAACAATTTTTTAAATATGGGGGGAGGGACGAAAGGAATACCGGGCCTTTCCCATTCTTTATTAACAATGTCCGCCACCCGCTTGGGTATAGGAAAAGCTTCTGGGAGCCCCGGCACCTCTAGGAACTTGTCCATTTTACATAGTTTCTCTGGGATGACCAACTTTTCACAATCATCCAGAGTGGATAATACCTCCTTAAGCAGAATGCGGAGATGTTCCAACTTAAATTTAAATGCAATTACATCAGGTTCAGCCTGTTGAGAAATGTTCCCTGAATCAGTAATTTCTCCCTCAGACAAAACCTCCCTGGCCCCCTCAGATTGGGTTAGGGGCCCTTCAGAGATATTAATATCAGCGTCGTCATGCTCTTCAGTAACTAAAACAGAGCAGCCACGCTTACGCTGACAAGGGTTCATTTTGGCTAAAATGTTTTTGACAGAATTATCCATTACAGCCGTTAATTGTTGCATAGTAAGGAGTATTGGCGCGCTAGATGTACTAGGGGCCTCCTGAGTGGGCAAGACTCGTGTAGACGAAGGAGGGAATGATGCAGTACCATGCTTACTCCCCTCACTTGAGGAATCATCTTGGGCATCATTGTCATTATCACATAAATCACATTTATTTAAATGAACAGGAATTCTGGCTTCCCCACATTCAGAACACAGTCTATCTGGTAGTTCAGACATGTTAAACAGGCATAAACTTGATAATAAAGTACAAAAAACGTTTTAAAATAAAACCGTTACTGTCACTTTAAATTTTAAACTGAACACACTTTATTACTGCAATTGCGAAAAAACATGAAGGAATTGTACAAAATTCACCAAATTTTCACCACAGTGTCTTAAAGCCTTAAAAGTATTGCACACCAAATTTGGAAGCTTTAACCCTTAAAAAAACGGAACCGGAGCCGTTTTAACACTTTAACCCCTTTACAGTCCCTGGTATCTGCTTTGCTGAGACCCAACCAAACCCAAAGGGGAATACGATACCAAATGACGCCTTCAAAGTCTTTTCTAAGTATCAGAGCTCCTCTCACATGCGACTGCATGCCATGCCTCTCAAAAACAAGTGCGCCACACCGGCGCGAAAATGAGGCTCTGCTTATGCTTTGGGAAAGCCCCTAAGAAATAAGGTGTCTAATACAGTGCCTGCCGATATTATAATATCAATATACCCAGATAAAATGATTCCTCAAGGCTAAATATGTGTTAATAATGAATCGATTTAGCCCAGAAAAGTCTACAGTCTTAATAAGCCCTTGTGAAGCCCTTATTTACCATCGTAATAAACATGGCTTACCGGATCCCATAGGGAAAATGACAGCTTCCAGCATTACATCGTCTTGTTAGAATGTGTCATACCTCAAGCAGCAAGAGACTGCACACTGTTCCCCCAACTGAAGTTAATTGCTCTCAACAGTCCTGTGTGGAACAGCCATGGATTTTAGTTACGGTTGCTAAAATCATTTTCCTCATACAAACAGAAATCTTCATCTCTTTTCTGTTTCTGAGTAAATAGTACATACCAGCACTATTTCAAAATAACAAACTCTTGATTGAATAATAAAAACTACAGTTAAACACTAAAAAACTCTAAGCCATCTCCGTGGAGATGTTGCCTGTACAACGGCAAAGAGAATGACTGGGGTAGGCGGAGCCTAGGAGGGATCATGTGACCAGCTTTGCTGGGCTCTTTGCCATTTCCTGTTGGGGAAGAGAATATCCCACAAGTAAGGATGACGCCGTGGACCGGACACACCTATGTTGGAGAAAACCCCGTCCTTGTTCCGTCTGCGGAACTGGATGGATCACTCCCATTACTAGAAGGTCTTGCACGCAGCGTAGGAATACCTCTTTCTTTATCTGGTCTGCAGATAATCTTGAAAGGTGAAATCTCCCTTGTGGAGGAGAAGCTTTGAAGTCCAGAAGATATCCCTGAGATATGATCTCCAACGCCAAGGGATCCTGAACATCTCTTGCCCACACCTGGGCGAAGAGAAAAAGTCTGCCCCCTACTAGATCCGTTGCCGGATAGGGGGCCGTTCCTTCATGCTGTCTTGGAGGCCGCAGCAGGCTTTCTGCCCTGCTTGCCCTTGTTCCAGGACTGGTTAGATTTCCAGGCCTGCTTGGATTGAGCAAAAGTTCCCTCTTGTTTTGAAGCAGAGGAAGTTGATGCTGCACCTGCCTTGAAATTTCGAAAGGCACGAAAATTAGACTGTTTGGCCCTTGATTTGGCCCTGTCCTGAGGAAGGGTATGACCCTTACCTCCAGTAATGTCAGCAATAATATCTTTCAAACCAGACCCGAATAAGGTCTGCCCCTTGAAAGCAATGTTGAGTAATTTAAGACTTTGAAGTCACGTCAGCTGACCAGGATTTAAGCCATAGCGCCCTACGCACCTGGATGGCGAATCCGGAATTCTTAGCCGTTAGTTTAGTCAAATGAACAATGGCATCAGAAACAAATGAGTTAGCTAGCTTAAGTGTTCTAAGCTTGTCAATGATTTCAGTCAATGGAGCTGTATGGATGGCCTCTTCCAGGGCCTCAAACCAGAACGCCGCCGCAGCAGTGACAGGCGCAATGCATGCAAGGGGCTGTAAAATAAAACCTTGTTGAATAAACATTTTCTTAAGGTAACCCTCTAATTTTTTATCCATTGGATCTGAAAAAGCACAACTGTCCTCAATCAGGATAGTGGTACGCTTTGCTAAAATAGAAACTGCTCCCTCCACCTTAGGGATCGTCTGCCATAAGTCCCGTGTGGTGGCGTCTATTGGAAACATTTTTCTAAATATAGGAGGGGGGGGAAAACGGCACACCGGGTCTATCCCACTCCTTACTAATAATTTCTGTAAACCTTTTAGGTATTGGAAAAACATCAGTACACACCGGCACTGCATAGTATTTATCCAGTCTACACAATTTCTCTGGCACTGCAATTGTGTCACAGTCATTCAGAGTAGCTAACACCTCCCCAAGCAATACACGGAGGTTCTCAAGCTTAAATTTAAAATTAGAAATATCTGAATCAGGTTTCCCCGAGTCAGAGATGTCACCCACAGACTGAAGCTCTCCGTCCTCAGGTTCTGCATATTGTGACACAGTATCAGACATGGCTCTTACAGCATCTACGCGCTCTGTATCTCGTCTAACCCCAGAGCTATCGCGCTTGCCTCTTAATTCAGGCAATCTGGCTAATACCGCTGACAGGGTATTATCCATGATCGCAGCCATGTCCTGCAAAGTAATCGCTATGGGCGTCCCTGATGTACTTGGCACCATATTAGCGTGAGTCCCTTGAGCGGGAGGCAAAGGGTCCGACCCGTGGGGAGAGTTAGTCGGCATAACTTCCCCCTCGACAGAACCCTCTGGTGACAATTCTTTTAAAGATAAAGACTGATCTTTACTGTTTAAGGTGAAATCAATACATTTAGTACACATTCTCCTATGGGGCTCCACCATGGCTTTTAAACATAATGAACAAGTAGTTTCCTCTGTGTCAGACATGTTTGTACAGACTAGCAATGAGATTAGCAAGCTTGGAAAACACTTTAAACCAAGTTAACAAGCAATATAAAAAACGTTACTGCGCCTTTAAGAAAAACAAATTTTGTCAAAATTTGAAATAACAGTGAAAAAAGGCAGTTACACTAACGAAATTTTTACAGTGTATGTAACAAGTTAGCAGAGCATTGCACCCACTTGCAAATGGATGATTAACCCCTTAATACCAAAAACGGAATAACAAATGAAAAAAACGTTTTTAAAACCAGTCACAACAACTGCCACAGCTCTACTGTGGCTGTTACCTTCCTCAAACACGACTTTTGAAGCCTTTTGAGCCCTTCAGAGATGTCCTGTATCATGCAGAGGGAAGCTGAATGTCTCTGTCTGTAATTTTAGCTGCGCAGAAAAGCGCTAAAATAGGCCCCTCCCACTCATATTACAACAGTGGAAGGCCTCAGGAAACTGTTTCTAGGCAAAAATCAAGCCAGCCATGTGGAAAAAAACTAGGCCCCAATAAGTTTTATCACCAAGCATATATAAAAACGATTAAACATGCCAGCAAATGTTTTATATTGCACTTTCAAAAAGAGTATGTATATCTGGTAATAAACCTGATACCAGTCGCTATTAAATCACTGCATTTAGGCTTAACTTACATTAATCCGGTACCAGCAGCATTTTCTAGCAAATTCCATCCCTAGAAAAATGTTAACTGCACATACCTTATAGCAGGATAACCTGCACGCCATTCCCCCTCTGAAGTTACCTCACTCCTCAGAATGTGAGAACGGCAGTGGATCTTAGTTACTTCTGCTAAGATCATAGAAACCGCAGGCAGATTCTTCTTCTAAATGCTGCCTGAGATAAAATAGTACACTCCGGTACCATTTAAAAATAATAAACTTTTGATTGAAGAAAAAAAACTAACTATAATACACCACTCTCCTCTTACTACCTCCATCTTTGTTGAGAGTTGCAAGAGAATGACTGGATATGGCAGTGAGGGGAGGAGCTATATAGCAGCTCTGCTGTGGGTGATCCTCTTGCAACTTCCTGTTGGGAAGGAGAATATCCCACAAGTAATGGATGATCTGTGGACTGGATACACTTAACAAGAGAAACAAGCAACTCGCAGAGGGAAGGTACCAGTGCAATGCCTCCCACGTAAGGAAGGAGCACTCAGTAGCCCCTCATGATACACGGTCGATGCTTAACAGAACAGTCAGGATTCCTGAACCCTACTCCGAGCAAATAGTTCCAGCACGAATGCGACTGGTAAAGTCAAAAGGACCAGGGAGAACTAAAATTCCCCTTAACGACCAGGCCCAGAGATTAGCAACGAATCTCAAGCCACAAGATCCCATGGAAAGGAAAGAGGCATGAACCCCCAGAGAGACTAGCACGGGTTCCAAAATACCTATCCACATTTCCCTTCAGAATCACAGGGGAAGGTACCCTCAACCAAGAGAGACCCTCGACTAACTACTATCAGAATGGTATGCAACATGAAAAACAGAATTTATGCTTACCTGATAAATTACTTTCTCCAACGGTGTGTCCGGTCCACGGCGTCATCCATTACTTGTGGGATATTCTCCTCCCCTACAGGGAAAGGCAAGGAGAGCACACAGCAGAGCTGTCCATATAGCTCCCCCTCTAGCTCCGCCCCCCAGTCATTCGACCGACGGTTAGGAGAAAAAGGAGAAACTATAGGGTGCCGTGGTGACTGTAGTGTATAAAGACAAAAAAAATTTCAACCTGATTAGGAAAACCAGGGCGGGCCGTGGACCGGACACACCGTTGGAGAAAGTAATTTATCAGGTAAGCATAAATTCTGTTTTCTCCAACATTGGTGTGTCCGGTCCACGGCGTCATCCATTACTTGTGGGAACCAATACCAAAGCTTTAGGACACGGATGAAGGGAGGGAGCAAATCAGGTTACCTAAATGGAAGGCACCACGGCTTGCAAAACCTCTCCCCCAAAAATAGCCTCCGAAGAAGCATAAGTATCAAATTTGTAGAATTTGGCAAAAGTGTGCAGAGAATACCAAGTCGCTGCCTTACATATCTGATCAACAGAAGCCTCGTTCTTGTAGGCCCATGTGGAAGCCACAGCCCTAGTAGAGTGAGCTGTGATTCGGTCAGGAGGCTGTCGTCCGGCAGTCTCATAGGCCAATCGGATAATGCTTTTTAGCCAGAAAGAGAGAGAGGTAGCAGTAGCTTTTTGATCTCTCCTCTTACCAGAGTAAACGACAAACAAAGATGAGGTTTGTCTAAAATCTTTTGTTGCTTCTAAATAGAACTTTAAAGCACGAACAACATCTAAATTGTGTAATAAACGTTCCTTCTTTGAAACTGGTTTCGGACACAGAGAAGGAACAACTATTTCCTGGTTAATATTCTTGTTGGAAACAACTTTTGGAAGAAAACCAGGCTTAGTACGCAAAACAACCTTATCTGAATGGAAAACCAGATAGGGTGGATTACACTGCAAAGCAGATAATTCAGAAACTCTTCTAGCAGAAGAAATAGCACCCAAAAACAGTACTTTCCAAGATAATAACTTAATATTTATGGAATGTAAAGGTTCAAACGGAACCCCTTGAAGAACTGAAAGAACTAAATTTAGACTCCAAGGAGGAGTCATGGTTCTGTAAACAGGCTTGATTCTAACCAAAGCCTGAACAAAAGCTTGTACATCTGGCACAGCTGCCAGTCGTTTGTGTAACAAGACAGATAAAGCAGAAATCTGTCCCTTTAGAGAACTAGCGGACAACCCTTTATCCAAACCTTCTTGGAGAAAGGAGAGAATCCTTGGAATTTTTATTTTACTCCAGGAGAATCCCTTGGATTCACACCAACAGATATATTTACGCCATATTTTATGGTAAATCTTTCTAATCACAGGTTTTCTGGCTTGGACCAGAGTATCTGTCACAGAATTCGAAAACCCACGTTTGGATAAAATCAAGCGTTCAATTTCCAAGCAGTCAGCTGCAGAGAAACTAGATTTGGATGTTCGAATGGACCTTGTACTAGAAGATCCTGTCTCAAAGGTAGCTTCCATGGTGGAGCCGATGACATATTCACCAGGTCTGCATACCAAGTCCTGCGTGGCCACGCAGGAGCTATCAGAATCACTGAGGCCTTTTCCTGTTTGATCCTGGCTATGAGCCTGGGAAGGAGAGGAAACGGTGGAAACACATACGCTAGGTTGAACGACCAAGGCGCCACTAATGCATCCACTAGAATCGCCTTGGGATCCCTGGATCTGGACCCGTAACAAGGAATCTTGAAGTTCTGACGGGACGCCATTAGATCCATGTCTGGAATGCCCCATAATTGGGTTAACTGAGCAAAGACCTCCGGGTGGAGTTCCCACTCCCCCGGATGGAAGTCTGACGACTCAAATAGTCCGCCTCCCAGTTGTCTACTCCTGGGATGTGAATAGCAGATAGATGGCAGGAGTGATTCTCTGCCCATTGGATGATCTTGGTTACTTCCTTCATCGCTAGGGAACTCTTTGTTCCCCCCTGATGATTGATGTACGCAACAGTCGTTATGTTGTCCGACTGAAATCTTATGAACCTGGCTTTCGCTAGCTGAGGTCAAGCCAGGAGCGCATTGAATATTGCTCTTAGTTCCAAAATGTTTATCGGGAGAAGCGACTCTTCCCGAGACCATAGGCCCTGAGCTTTCAGGGAGTCCCAGACCGCGCCCCACCCCAAGAGGCTGGCGTCGGTCGTGACAATGACCCACTCCGGTCTGCGGAAACTCATTCCCTGAGACAGGTGATCCTGGGTCAACCACCAGAGAAGTGAGTCCCTGGTTACCTGGTCTACTTGAATTTGGGGAGACAAGTCTGTATAGTCCCCATTCCACTGATTGAGCATGCACAGCTGTAATGGTCTTAGATGAATTCGAGCAAAAGGAACCACGTCCATTGCTGCGACCATTAGTCCTATTACTTCCATGCACCGAGCTATGGAGGGTTGAGGAATAGAATGAAGAACTTGACAAGCGTTTAGAAGCTTTAACTTTCTGACTTCTGTCAGGAAGATCTTCATTTCCATTGAATCTATTATTGTTCCCAGAAATGGAACCCTTGTGGACGGTGACAGTGAACTCTTTTCTATGTTCACCTTCCACCCGTGAGATCTGAGAAAAGCCAACACAATGTCTGTGTGGGCCCTCGCTTTGGAAAGAAATGACGCTTGGATTAGGATGTCGTCTAGATAAGGTGCTACAGCGATGCCCCTCGGCCTTAGGACCGCTAGAAGGGACCCTAGCACCTTTGAGAAAATTCTGGGAGCGGTGGCTAAACCGAATGGAAGAGCCACGTGAAGGATGGAACTCTGAGGAAATTGTTTAATATCTTTAAATCCAGGATTGGCCTGAAAGTTCCCTCTTTTTTGGGAACCACAAACAGGTTTGAGTAAAAACCTAGACCTTGTTCCCCGGAGGGGACTGGATTTATCACTCCCATCTTTGATAGGTCTCTTACACAATGTAAGAATGCCTGTTTCTTTATCTGGTCTGAAGATAAGTGAGACAGGTGGAATATTCCCTTTGGAGGAAGTCCCTTGAACTCTAGCAGGTATCCCTTGGAGACTATTTCTAGTACCCAGGGATCCGGAACATCTCTTGCCCAAGCCTGAGCGAAGAGAGATAGTCTGCCCCCTACCAGATCCGGTCCCGGATCGGGGGCTACCCCTTCATGCTGTCTTGGTAGCAGCAGCAGGTTTCTTGGTCTGTTTACCCTTGTTCCAGCCTTGCATGGGCTTCCAAGCGGGTTTGGGCTGGGCCGCGTTACCTTCTTGTCTAGCGGCAGTGGAGTTATTAGCCGGTCCGTTCCTGAAATTGTGAAAGGAACGAAAATTAGACTTGTTCTTAGCCTTAAAAGGCCTATCCCTGTGGGAGGGCATGGCCCTTACCCCCAGTGATGTCTGAAATAATTTCCTTCAATTCCGGCCCAAAAAGGGTCTTACCCTTGAAAGGAATATTAAGTAACTTAGTCTTGGACGACACATCTGCCGACCAGGATTTTAGCCAAAGCGCCCTCCGCGCTACTATAGCAAAACCTGAGTTTTTCGCCGCCAATTTCGTTATTTGAAAAGCGGCATCCAATATAAAGGAATTAGCTAACTTTAATGCGTGAATTCTGTCCATGACTTCTTCATAGGAAGTCTCTTTCTGGAGCGACCTTTCTAGTTCCTCGAACCAAAAGGACGCCGCTGAAGTGACAGTAATAACACACGTAGCTGGTTGAAGGATGAACCCTTGTTGAACAAAAATCTTTTTTAAGCAATCCTTCCAATTTTTATCCATAGGATCTTTGAAAGCGCAGCTGTCCTCTATAGGAATAGCTGTGCGCTTCGCTAGTGTTGAAAAAGCTCCCTCAACCTTCAGGACCGTCTGCCATGCGTCCCTTCTAGGGTCTACTATGGGAAACATTTTCTTAAATATAGGAGGTGGGGCAAAGGGTACACCTGGCTTCTCCCACTCCTTATCCACTATGCTCGCTACCCTCTTGGGTATTGGAAAGCGTCTTCGTGCACTGGGACCTCTAAAAATTTGTCCAATTTGCACAACTTCTCTGGTACTACTACAGAATCACAGTCATCCAGAGTAGCTAATACCTCCTTAAGCAAAGCGCGGAGATGTTCTAGCTTAAATTTAAATGCTACTATATCAGGTTCTGCCTGTTGAGAAATTTTTCCTGAGTCTGAAATTTCACCCTCAGACAGCCCTTCCCTCACAGCCAATTCCGATTGATGTGAGGGTAAAATAGATAAGGCATCGTCAGCGTCTGATTGTTCATCCTTTTTTTATCTGTATTTAAAACTGAACAATCACGCTTTCTCTGAAATGCTGGCAGTTTGGATAAAATATTTGCTATAGAATTATCCACTACTGCTGTTAATTGTTGCATAGAAATAAGCACTGGCGCGCTAGGTGTCGCCTGCGCGGGCAAAGCTGGTGTAGACACAGAAGGAGAGGATGTAGAATTATCCTCACTACCTTCATTAGATAAATTATCTTGGGCAACATTATGAAATGTAACAGAGCTGTCCTTATTTTGTTTGGACGCTATGGCACAATTATCACAAACACTCAAAGGGGGAACACATTTGTCTCTACACACACAGAACATAGGTTATCTGATGGCATAGACATGTTAAACAGATTTAGGCAGGCAAACAATGCAATAAAAACGATTTTAAACAAAAACGTTACTGTCTCTTTAAATAATAACATTACACACTTTATTTCTGAATGTTCAAAAAACTATGAAGGCAATATCCGATTTTTATGTCTTAATGCTTAGAAAGTATTGCACAGCAAATATGGAGACTCTAGCTCTTAAAACAAGCAAACCAGAGCTAATTGTTGGATTTAACCGTTTTTATACACTACAATCCCTGCTACAGTATTGCTGCAGCATTTTACCTTCCTTAGGGGTCAATCATCCACAGAAAACAGAATTTATGTTTACCTGATAAATTTCTTTCTCCAACGGTGTGTCCGGTCCACGGCGTCATCCTTACTTGTGGGATATTCTCTTCCCCAACAGGAAATGGCAAAGAGCCCAGCAAAGCTGGTCACATGATCCCTCCTAGGCTCCGCCTACCCCAGTCATTCGACCGACGTTAAGGAGGAATATTTGCATAGGAGAAACCATATGGTACCGTGGTGACTGTAGTTAAAGAAAATAAATTATCAGACCTGATTAAAAAAACCAGGGCGGGCCGTGGACCGGACACACCGTTGGAGAAAGAAATTTATCAGGTAAACATAAATTCTGTTTTCTCCAACATAGGTGTGTCCGGTCCACGGCGTCATCCTTACTTGTGGGAACCAATACCAAAGCTTTAGGACACGGATGAAGGGAGGGAGCAAATCAGGTCACCTAAATGGAAGGCACCACGGCTTGCAAAACCTTTCTCCCAAAAATAGCCTCAGAAGAAGCAAAAGTATCAAACTTGTAAAATTTGGTAAAAGTGTGCAGTGAAGACCAAGTCGCTGCCCTACATATCTGATCAACAGAAGCCTCGTTCTTGAAGGCCCATGTGGAAGCCACAGCCCTAGTGGAATGAGCTGTGATTCTTTCGGGAGGCTGCCGTCCGGCAGTCTCGTAAGCCAATCTGATGATGCTTTTAATCCAAAAAGAGAGAGAGGTAGAAGTAGCTTTTTGACCTCTCCTTTTACCTGAGTAAACAACAAACAAGGAAGATGTTTGTCTAAAATCCTTCGTAGCATCTAAATAGAATTTTAGAGCGCGAACAACATCCAAATTGTGCAACAAACGTTCCTTCTTTGAAACTGGTTTCGGACACAGAGAAGGTACGATAATCTCCTGGTTAATGTTTTTGTTAGAAACAACTTTTGGAAGAAAACCAGGTTTAGTACGTAAAACCACCTTATCTGCATGGAACACCAGATAAGGAGGGGAACACTGCAGAGCAGATAATTCTGAAACTCTTCTAGCAGAAGAAATTGCAACTAAAAACAAAACTTTCCAAGATAATAACTTAATATCAACGGAATGTAAGGGTTCAAACGGAACCCCCTGAAGAACTGAAAGAACTAAATTGAGACTCCAAGGAGGAGTCAAGGGTTTGTAAACAGGCTTAATTCTAACCAGAGCCTGAACAAAGGCTTGAACATCTGGCACAGCTGCCAGCTTTTTGTGAAGTAACACCGACAAGGCAGAAATCTGTCCCTTCAGGGAACTTGCCGATAATCCTTTTTCCAATCCTTCTTGAAGGAAGGATAGAATCCTAGGAATCTTAACCTTGTCCCAAGGGAATCCTTTAGATTCACACCAACAGATATATTTTTTCCAAATTTTGTGGTAAATCTTTCTAGTTACAGGCTTTCTGGCCTGAACAAGAGTATCGATAACAGAATCTGAGAAACCTCGCTTCGATAAAATCAAGCGTTCAATCTCCAGGCAGTCAGCTGGAGTGAAACCAGATTCGGATGTTCGAACGGACCCTGAACAAGAAGGTCTCGTCTCAAAGGTAGCTTCCAAGGTGGAGCCGATGACATATTCACCAGATCTGCATACCAAGTCCTGCGTGGCCACGCAGGAGCTATCAATATCACCGACGCCCTCTCCTGATTGATCCTGGCTACCAGCCTGGGGATGAGAGGAAACGGCGGGAACACATAAGCTAGTTTGAAGGTCCAAGGTGCTACTAGTGCATCCACTAGAGCCGCCTTGGGATCCCTGGATCTGGACCCGTAACAGGGAACTTTGAAGTTCTGACGAGAGGCCATTAGATCCATGTCTGGAATGCCCCACACCTGAGTGACTTGGGCAAAGATTTCCGGATGGAGTTCCCACTCCCCCGGATGCAATGTCTGACGACTCAGAAAATCCGCTTCCCAATTTTCCACTCCCGGGATGTGGATAGCAGACAGGTGGCAGGAGTGAGACTCCGCCCATAGAATAATCTTGGTCACTTCTTCCATCGCTAGGGAACTCCTTGTTCCCCCCTGATGGTTGATGTACGCAACAGTCGTCATGTTGTCTGATTGAAACCGTATGAACTTGGTCCTCGCTAGCTGAGGCCAAGCCTTGAGAGCATTGAATATCGCTCTCAGTTCCAGAATATTTATCGGTAGAAGAGATTCTTCCCGAGACCAAAGACCCTGAGCTTTCAGGGATCCCCAGACCGCGCCCCAGCCCATCAGACTGGCGTCGGTCGTGACAATGACCCACTCTGGTCTGCGGAATGTCATCCCTTGTGACAGGTTGTCCGGGGACAGCCACCAACGGAGTGAGTCTCTGGTCCTCTGATTTACTTGTATCTTTGGAGACAAGTCTGTATAGTCCCCATTCCACTGACTGAGCATGCACAGTTGTAATGGTCTTAGATGAATGCGCGCAAAAGGAACTATGTCCATTGTCGCTACCATCAACCCGATCACTTCCATGCACTGAGCTACGGAAGGAAGAGGAAGGGAATGAAGTATCCGACAAGAGTCCAGAAGTTTTGTTTTTCTGGCCTCTGTTAGAAAAATCCTCATTTCTGAGGAGTCTATAATTGTTCCCAAGAAGGGAACCCTTGTTGACGGGGATAGAGAACTCTTTTCCACGTTCACTTTCCAGCCGTGAGATCTGAGAAAGGCCAGGACGATGTCCGTGTGAGCCTTTGCTCGAGGAAGGGACGACGCTTGAATTAGAATGTCGTCCAGGTAGGGTACTACTGCAATGCCCCTTGGTCTTAGCACCGCTAGAAGGGACCCTAGTACCTTTGTGAAAATCCTTGGAGCAGTGGCTAATCCGAAAGGAAGCGCCACAAACTGGTAATGTTTGTCCAGGAATGCAAATCTTAGGAACCGATGATGTTCCTTGTGGATAGGAATATGTAGATACGCATCCTTTAAATCCACCGTGGTCATGAATTGACCTTCCTGGATGGAAGGAAGGATAGTTCGAACGGTTTCCATCTTGAACGATGGGACCTTGAGAAATTTGTTTAAGATCTTGAGATCTAAGATTGGTCTGAACGTTCCCTCTTTTTTGGGAACTATGAACAGATTGGAGTAGAACCCCATCCCTTGTTCTCTTAATGGAACAGGATGAATCACTCCCATTTTTAACAGGTCTTCTACACAATGTAAGAACGCCTGTCTTTTTATGTGGTCTGAAGACAACTGAGACCTGTGGAACCTCCCCCTTGGGGGAAGTCCCTTGAATTCCAGAAGATAACCCTGGGAGACTATTTCTAGCGCCCAAGGATCCAGAACATCTCTTGCCCAAGCCTGAGCGAAGAGAGAGAGTCTGCCCCCCACCAGATCCGGTCCCGGATCGGGGGCCAATATTTCATGCTGTCTTGGTAGCAGTGGCAGGTTTCTTGGCCTGCTTTCCCTTGTTCCAGCCTTGCATTGGTCTCCAAGCTGGCTTGGCCTGAGAAGTATTACCCTCTTGCTTAGAGGACGTAGCACTTTGGGCTGGTCCGTTTTTACGAAAGGGACGAAAATTAGGTCTATTTTTTGCCTTGAAAGGCCGATCCTGAGGAAGGGCGTGGCCCTTACCCCCAGTGATATCAGAGATAATCTCTTTCAAGTCGGGACCAAACAGCGTTTTCCCCTTGAAAGGAATGTTTAGTAGCTTGTTCTTGGAAGACGCATCAGCCGACCAAGATTTCAACCAAAGCGCTCTGCGCGCCACAATAGCAAACCCAGAATTCTTAGCCGCTAACCTAGCCAATTGCAAAGTGGCGTCTAGAGTGAAAGCATTAGCCAATTTGAGAGCATTGATTCTGTCCATAATCTCCTCATAAGGAGGAGAATCACTATCGAGCACCTTTATCAGTTCATCAAACCAGAAATATGCAGCTGTAGTGACAGGGACAATGCATGAAATGGGTTGTAGAAGGTAACCCTGCTGAACAAACATCTTTTTGAGCAAACCTTCTAATTTTTTATCCATAGGATCTTTGAAAGCACAACTATCCTCTATGGGTATAGTGGTGCGTTTGTTTAAAGTAGAAACCGCTCCCTCGACCTTGGGGACTGACTGCCATAAGTCCTTTCTGGGGTCGACCATAGGAAACAATTTTTTAAATATGGGGGGAGGGACGAAAGGAATACCGGGCCTTTCCCATTCTTTATTAACAATGTCCGCCACCCGCTTGGGTATAGGAAAAGCTTCTGGGAGCCCCGGCACCTCTAGGAACTTGTCCATTTTACATAGTTTCTCTGGGATGATCAAATTTTCACAATCATCCAGAGTGGATAATACCTCCTTAAGCAAAATGCGGAGGTGTTCCAACTTAAATTTAAATGTAATCACATCAGATTCAGCCTGCTGAGAAATGTTCCCTAAATCAGTAATTTCTCCCTCAGACAAAACCTCCCTGGCTCCCTCAGATTGGGTTAGGGGCCCTTCAGAGATATTAATATCAGCGTCGTCATGCTCTTCAGTAACTAAAACAGAGCAGCCACGCTTACGCTGACAAGGGTTCATTTTGGCTAAAATGTTTTTGACAGAATTATCCATTACAGCCGTTAATTGTTGCATAGTAAGGAGTATTGGCGCGCTAGATGTACTAGGGGCCTCCTGAGTGGGCAAGACTCGTGTAGACGAAGGAGGGAATGATGCAGTACCATGCTTACTCCCCTCACTTGAGGAATCATCTTGGGCATCATTGTCATTATCACATAAATCACATTTATTTAAATGAATAGGAATTCTGGCTTCCCCACATTCAGAACACAGTCTATCTGGTAGTTCAGACATGTTAAACAGGCATAAACTTGATAAGAAAGTACAAAAAACGTTTTAAAATAAAACCGTTACTGTCACTTTAAATTTTAAACTGAACACACTTTATTACTGCAATTGCGAAAAAACATGAAGGAATTGTTCAAAATTCACCAAATTTTCACCACAGTGTCATAAAGCCTTAAAAATATTGCACACCAAATTTGGAAGCTTTAACCCTTAAAATAACGGAACCGGAGCCGTTTTAAGCTTTAACCCCTTTACAGTCCCTGGTATCTGCTTTGCTGAGACCCAACCAAACCCAAAGGGGAATACGATACCAAATGACGCCTTCAGAAGTCTTTTCTAAGTATCAGAGCTCCTCTCACATGCGACTGCATGCCATGCCTCTCAAAAACAAGTGCGCCACACCGGCGCGAAAATGAGACTCTGCTTATGCTTTGGGAAAGCCCCTAAGAAATAAGGTGTCTAATACAGTGCCTGCCGATATTATTATATCAAAATACCCAAATAAAATGATTCCTCAAGGCTAAATATGTGTTAATAATGAATCGATTTAGCCCAAAAAAGTCTACAGTCTAAATAAGCCCTTGTGAAGCCCTTATTTACGATCGTAATAAACATGGCTTACCGGATCCCATAGGGAAAATGACAGCTTCCAGCATTACATCGTCTTGTTAGAATGTGTCATACCTCAAGCAGCAAGAGACTGCACACTGTTCCCCCAACTGAAGTTAATTGCTCTCAACAGTCCTGTGTGGAACAGCCATGGATTTTAGTTACGGTTGCTAAAATCATTTTCCTCATACAAACAGAACTCTTCATCTCTTTTCTGTTTCTGAGTAAATAGTACATACCAGCACTATTTGAAAATAACAAACTCTTGATTGAATAATGAAAAACTACAGTTAAACACTAAAAAACTCTAAGCCATCTCCGTGGAGATGTTGCCTGTACAACGGCAAAGAGAATGACTGTGGTAGGCGGAGCCTAGGAGGGATCATGTGACCAGCTTTGCTGGGCTCTTTGCCATTTCCTGTTGGGGAAGAGAATATCCCACAAGTAAGGATGACGCCGTGGACCGGACACACCTATGTTGGAGAAATAAGCCTTCTGGAGTCACTTTCTGAGTCACAGGACCCTCTCACATGAAAACTGCATGCACTGCCTTGAAATCAACTGCACAGCTGAAGCACCAAAATGAGGCTTCCTCCCTCAGCACACTAGAGTGAAGGGGCCTTCCTGACTAGATTTAGGTGTCTAAAACATGCCAGAT
The DNA here is from genome assembly GCF_027579735.1 of Bombina bombina. Taxonomy (NCBI): domain Eukaryota; kingdom Metazoa; phylum Chordata; class Amphibia; order Anura; family Bombinatoridae; genus Bombina; species Bombina bombina. The sequence goes on along the minus strand of NC_069504.1, from coordinate 664,591,630 downwards.
CAATAAAAAACGTTCCCAAGTGTATATGAGCTTATAAAACAGTTCAAATGCCATGATATTGTAATAAAAACCAATCGATTTTGCCCCTAACAGTGTCTACCAGCATAAAAATCAAAAAGGGGAAGCCTGTTATCTTTTTTGCTGAGGTGAAAGAAAAATGGCTTACCATTTTCCCTGAGGGGAAAAATGACTGTCATCTAGCATTAGCCTGTGTTGTTAGAAGGAGACTAGTCATACCTGAAGCAGATGAGTCTGCAAACTGTTACCCCCAACTGAAGTTCTCTTGTTTCAACAGTCCTGCGTGGTAACAGCAATGGATTCTAGTTACTTGTGCTAAAATCATATTCCTCTTAACAGAAATCTTCATCACTTTTCTGTTGTAGAGTAAATAGTACAAGCCAGCACTATTTTAAAATAACAAACTCTTGATAGAAGATATAAAAAACTACAACTAACACCACAAACTCCTCACCATCCCCGAGGAGATGCTACTTGTTCAGAGCGGCAAGGAGAATGACTGGGGGGCGGAGCTAGAGGGGGAGCTATATGGACAGCTCTGCTGTGTGCTCTCCTTGCCTTTCCCTGTAGGGGAGGAGAATATCCCACAAGTAATGGATGACGCCGTGGACCGGACACACCAATCTTGGAGAAATCCAACCTTCTAGGTGGACACAAACTCATGACATCCTGCATGCAAAGCAGGGAGGCAAACCCCACTGAACTCCAGGATCAGAGGAGGAAAACGACCTCTGGAGTAGCCACCAGGATCAATGCAGTAGATCAGATTCTCCCATTAGAAGGAAATAGGAGTCCCAACAACTTACTAGCCCACATGCAAGGCGCAAAAAGCTGCAGCTGGTCTTCAAACTGCAAATCCGTTGGGCTAGGCAGCTAAGGAAAACCTCCGGCCACTACAGCCAGTTCAGTAGAGAAATTCTAATTTCTCCGGAAGGAAGAAAAAGAAGCCGCCAGTAGGAACAAGGAGATTTTCCCAGGATCGAGAAACCCAACCTGTTACTCAACCGGCCAGATCCAACGTCTATGAGATCTGGAAAACAGAGAAACCAAAATGCCCAGGCGAAGACCAGTACTAGGTTAAAAGACCAGACACCCGGAACCAAACAAATAACCCTTGAGGAACAACCCAAAGATAACTCCATCTGAAAATGACCTTGCACCAAAGTTGATGCAATCACAGCCATGCCCCCACGGGGTCTTAAACAATGATCTCCCATGTAAGTATCCCAGAGACTGAACTCATCTCCAATGGACCTGTCGGATCAACACCCACCAAATAAGACGAAGGCAGGACCCAAAAGAGAACAGAACTCAAACTAGAAAGTAATCTCTGTTTGAGAGAATATGACAGTCTCCAAAGATCCACTCTGGATCAATCTCCGGGGGCCCCTACTGCCCAAGCAGGGGCAACCATATATATGTAAAAGAGACAACATACAATCCCCCAGATTCCAAAAATTATAGGATCAGAAAAGGATATCGTAAGAAAACTGACCCTAAGGACCAGATTTCCTCCATCAGACAACAGGAAGACTGACCCCAAGGAAAGGGGAAACAAAGTACACAATCAACCTCGACCATAAGTAAGAGGCCCTGTCGAAAGAGATTGGGACTAATCAGGACAATGCAATCCAGAATGAAGTACCATAGAGAAGTAAACCCCTCCCCCCCAAACCAGGTACGGAAGATCTCTATGGAGACATCTGAACCCCCTCCTCTATCGAAGGGGAGACCTCAAGTATACTGTCATAGCAGGATCCTTAACCCCAGCTAATCCTGCTAGCTATGCAGGGACAGGACACCAGGACCAGGAGTACAGCAAACATCAGACGCCCCACCCAGATGAATAAATTAGGACCAGCCTAACATCTAGGATAGAAGGGCCTTTGTAACTTGTAGAACAAGAAAACAACATCTTAACAAGAAGCAAACTCAGTACCCAAACAGGACCAGCCCGTTGTCAAAGGCACAGTGTGTCTCATATGGGCCCCATGGAACAGATATAACTAGTACCCAATCAGGACGAGCCTGATATACAGGGCCTGACAGAACTGTTTAAGGCCACTGAAAGGTCTAAGCCCTAGCAGGGCTAGACTAAATAAACAGACAAATAGTAGACATGTAGGCTCTGAGACCTAAACCATGTCTCGACTCTTCTTTTTTTTAAATTTATTTAACTTCCACGAAAGTACAGCTATCGCGACCACAAAATCGCCAGTATCAAATCCCAGAGAGAAAAATTTTCCAAAAGGAAAAACTACAACAGTCTTGAGCCTACAAAAATAAATAAAATACATCTTAACCAGATAAAAAAAAGGAAGGCAGCACCCGCAGGTGAACACCCAGGAAAAATGGACACACTAACAGGACCAGCCAGTCAGAGACCCGATTCCCCCAAAAGCTCAGAACTGGGAATGAGATTACACACAAAAAAAAAGGTAGACAACAAGGAGAATGATCTTCATCCCCCCACACATCTAACACACGGTCAGGAACACAGATATGGAAAACAAAAATGTGACCACGCCCGGTCACAAGGTGGACCATGTAGGCCAAAGAAAAGTGCGCCAATCCACAAAAACTGCACAGCTCAAAAAGGCCGGTATGTTCTGTAATAGCCACGAGCCCAAGCATCACTACACATAAGCAGACAGAATCACATAACAAACATGATTAAAAGTCCCCCACTGTTGAATAACCCCCCTCAGGAGATATTAACCCTTGATTCCATAAAGATAAAGGAGTCCCACTGAGACTTGTTTTCTACATTTACATACATTACCAAATTGAAAAGGAAAAAAAAAAACAATCTTAATGGAACCTACGCCATTGAACAGTGTGACAGACAGTAGCGTTGCTTCTGACATGAACTTGAGTGAAGAAAGCAGGCAGCGAAACTCGTCAATGCTGATTGCTTATAGAGCTGTTAATATGAGCCGGGATGGTTTTGCAGAAAGACTCTCCCTGCATCTCCGGACTCTAACTTTCATCCATGCTCTCACTGAGAGGCTGACAGGACTACTTAAAAACACCAGTCCCATTTCGAAGAGTACTAGCCTCCATAAGAGATTATCTTGAATCTTCTAACACTTCTCTGCCAACCTCCTGTGAAGAAAGGCAAAGAATGACTGGGGAAAGAGGGAAGTGGGGGAGGTATTTAAGCCTTTGGCTGGGGTGTCTTTGCCTCCTCCTGGTGGCCAGGTTCTGTATTTCCCAAAAGAAATTAATTCAGCTGTGGACTCTCCCCGTTTAGGTTCTAGCTGTTGATTGGTGGCTGCATATATATATAATGATTGTGATTGGCTCACCCATGTGTTCAGTTAGAAATCATTAGTGCATTGCTGCTCCTTCAACAAATGATACCAAGAGAATGAAACAAATTAGATAATAGAAGTACATTGGAAAGTTGTTTAAAATGATATTCTCTATCTGAATCATGAAAGAAAATGTTTGGGTTTCATGTCTCTAAGTAAATTTATTGTTTATTGTTCTAAATCTATTGACTTAATTTCACTCATAATGTGCTTAAGAATAAATTCAATACTTTCAGAGTGCTTTAACTACAAACTTGGATGCGTGCACCTGATACAAATCCTTATAATCATTATATAGTGATCTGCTTATTGTACTCCACTTCAGCCTCAAAGGAAAGCTGTAAACTAAGTCATCTTGCCTGGGCTTTTAAGATGACAGATTAAAAAAGATCTGACTTTCCTACAAACAAATCCACATTCAGAGCTATATAATGGTAGCATTATCAAGAACTGCTGGTTGGGACTTGAATGCTTTAGTTTTGAAGTCAGGAAGTGGGCTGCATGACACAAAGATCTTATTGAAAGTGGAAAACTTTCCATGTGGTTTGCTATTATCATTATTATTCCTGGCTCACCCTTACCCTGCTCCAGTTCAGCTCTATACCACTTAAACACCAATCAGCCATAAGTTTTATTTTCTCACATAAGAAGAGAAACACATGGACTATAATTAAGCAAAGTTTGCTTTTAAGAACTATAAAGGTTGTGTGTACAATTATAAATTCACCTTACCACTCTGCTAGACAAGGAACTTTTTCTTATTTTATTTTTTTCTTTCAAACATCTTAAAAACCTTTACAGCATCAAACTCGTAACTGAGCTGGACGTATGTGATACTTGCTGAAAACTTTGGACTCTTCTGCATTACACAGAAGAAAAGCTTTAGCTACCTTTTTCACTTGCATAGAGTTTTAGTTCAAATGCCAAAACTACACAGATGTGAACACTTTTTTTGATAATTAATATTTAGCAGTAAGAATACAAGAGATTAGTATTGATTATAGGACTGCATTACTGACCTGGGGAACCACTAATGCCTAGATGAGTCATGGCCGCAGGAAGACCACCTGTACTGTTCTCTGAGCTAAGGTTGCCATACGCTGTATCATCTGGATCCAAAGGAGTTGGCAAAGGGGATGGGAAATGCAGGTTGGTTAAATCTGGCAGTGATCCACCTGTATTTAGATTTCCTTGGAAATGTGATAGACTTGTAGACTGATCAGAAGATGGAAAAACTCTGAAGGAATTTAAAAAAAAATGAATTAGAAAGCAATCTTTTTTTTTATAACATTGCCAGTGTATTTCTCTGTAAAGATTATATAGCATTAAAATATTTTGATGACAAAAAATGCAAACAGATTTTGCAAATGCAATTATTGGATCAGACAGCAAATGGACTTTTTTTCAGCCCTGAATTGTAAACATTGTAATAAATAGATGTAGTTAATATTTAAACCCTACTTACCATATGTGCATGTTTACAATTTTAGCTAGCTGCCCAACCGGTCCTAGAACTACTTTTAGCTCTGATACGACAGATGATACTGCCAATCAGATGCAGCACCACAACCCTCATAATAATTGTCTGCTTGATGTCTGCACCCTGTTCAAAAGGATAAGGTTGGGATTGCAAGAGCTTGCCATACAGTAATATTAGCCGCAGAATAAGAGGCACTGTGCATTGTTTCACTGGACCGGTAGTATATTATCTTATTTACTGTACTGTCTACAGTGTCTGAGCTTTTTTCTTTATTACTTTATTTAAAAAATAAATAAGTTACAATCAGACAGATGGGTAAGATTGTAAACATGCATCTACAAAGGATTAAATGTTAAACAAACCTTTTCTTATCCCTTGTGGGACAAACACCTATGCATTGTTGTTATGTTAACAATGTAGAGGTGGGGGAAAAAAAACTAAATGTAAGCTTACCTGATAAATTACTTTCTTTTACAATATGACGAGTCCACGGATTTCATCCTTACTTGTGGGATATTAACCTCCTGCTAACAGGAAGTGGTAAAGAGCACCACAGCAGAGCTGTATATATAGCCCCTCCCCTTCCCCTCCACCCTCAGTCATTCGGCCAAAGGTTATAGGAAGAGAAAAGGAAAGACTAAAAAGGTGCAAAGGTGACTGAAGTTTTAAAAAAATAAAATAAACCCGTCTTAAAATAACAGGGAGGGCCGTGGACTCGTCATATCGTAAAAGAAAGTAATTTATCAGGTAAGCATAAATTTAGTTTTCTTTTACAAAGATATGATGAGTCCACGGATTTCATCCTTACTTGTGGGAAACCAATACCAAAGCAATAGGACACAGATGAAAGGGAGTGACAAGACAGGAACCTAAACGGAAGGCAACACTACTTGAAGAACCTTTCTCCCAAAGATAGCCTCAGAAGAAGCAAAAGTATCAAATTTGGAAAATTTGGAAAAAGTGTGAAGGGACGACCAAGTCGCAACCTTACAAATCTGTTCCACAGATGCATCGTTTTTAAAAGCCCATGTGGAAGCCACAGCCCTAGTAGAATGAGCCGTAATTCTT